>NW_027279479.1:135000-301152 GCF_046629955.1 Centroberyx affinis
GTGTGTGTGTGTGTGTGTGTGTGTGTGTGTGAAAGTGAGTGAGTGAGTGAGTGAGTGTATTAACTCATGGGATTCACAGGCATCATGTACAAGCTTGTTTTCGTTTACTGCAAGTTTTTCAGTTTGTGTTTGCATTTGTGCCTGTATTTGTGCTTGTATTATATTTGTGTGTGTGTGTGTGTGTATGTGTGCCTTCGTTGAGCCCAGTGTAATCTCTGTCTAGGTCCGTCTCCATTCTTTAAATCTCATGGAACCGACAGTCAAACCCTGTAGGTCTATCTCTCTTTCTCTCTTGCTCTCTCTCTCTCTCTCTCTCTCACACACAAACACACACACACACACACACACACACACTCTGAGTTCAGAGGCCCTCTGCCGTCATCTGTACCATCGGCAGCCTCCAGTAGTCGTACTGTAGGCCAAGGCCAAGACCAACAGACAGAAAATAGACAGTCGCAAAATAGCCATGTTGTCCTCCTCCCTCATCTCTCTCTGCTCCGCTCCACTGTCTGCCAGCTTGTCCTTTTCTCTCAGTTCACATGGGAATGAAATTGTGCGTTATTGTCCAAAGTGTATCAGTCTAGGAACGACAGAGTATTTATTCCCTTTGACTGCAGAGCTATGGGCATGCTGTGCCATGGATGTGTGCGTGCAAGATTTTCTGATACAAGCTAATTTGCATCGAAATGACTCGAAATGCAAATACACACTGAGAAACTAGGATGACCATGAACGTACTGTTGTGGACACAAACGCATACACATACATATTTAATAGTTAATCCACCAGCACGCACACACACATACATGCCGCAAAATGTATCTATCTTAACAAGTCATGTAATCTCATATTGAGTCTTAAAATCGTATTTTTCTAAAAAGTCATTTTCTTGATACTAGTGGAGGAATCTGCCTTATTCTGCCTTGTTTCAAGATATTGACACTTCTAGCTAATTCCTGAAACACATGAAACTGCAGAAACTCCAATTATTTCACCCCACAGGTTGAATTTTTCACGTTTTAACAAAATAATATTTTAAGACTGAATATTAGGCTACATGACTTAAAGACAGATATTTTTTGCAGTGGACACACTGTGCACTACATGACCTGAGCAGGGTGTGAACCCAGTATCTTGGGGTCTTACAGTATGTTTGATACCTAACCCAGCTCTCTATATTTAGCCTGGTACCAGTGCAGAGAGGGAAAGAGACTCCCTGGGATTAAACCAAACTCTCCAGCGTGCCGTGACACCCCCTCCTCCCCTCACCTCTTTATTTTAGATCCCCACTGAAGACCCAGTTTGAAAGCGAACTGACTGATTGGCCCAGACAGCCGGGAGGGGGCCTTTTTTTTTTTTTTTTTTTAAGGGGTGCAATGAAATCCTCCAGAAGCACGAGTCAGCGGTTATAACTGGGCTTAAATGCAGGACCACCAGCTGTGTGTCGCTCTAAAATGACCCCCCCCCCCCCCCCTCTTCACCCCCTGCCTGACCCACAGACAGTTGTACCATCTCGACAAATATTACCCTTGGTTGACCTTAGTCTGTGTTTATGTGAAAACATCCTCTGACCTAAACATGTGTCACACTGAAATACTTCCCCCCTGGTCAAGGCACATACAGCAGAACAGGTTAGTATGGTTGGATGAATCTCCAGTTTAACGTCATTGTGTTTTGGTTTGTTTGTTTCCTTGCCTGCATGTATTTATTTTGTAACTCTTTTATATCCTCCTTTATATTATACTTTATTACATTTTGGTGATTAAAGTAATTATCTTTAAAGGGCAATAAGTAAAGATTTTTACTGCCCCATAGCACAAACTGACCATAATATATCTGTGGGGGGTTGATCAATACCAATGACTCAAGGACTTTGCAATCTAGCATCTGGTGCGCTTTGGAACAACAATCCCTCAACCCCCCCAACAACACACACACACACACACACACACACACACGCTCAACGTTTCCGCTACGAGGGCCAAAAAGCCTTGTTCTAAAAAAGGAAGAAAAATGTAAATGACAAAGCAGTATAATTATTCCAGTATTTAGCATGGTGATATATCACCTCTTGACTAGACATTTCTGCTCTAATGAGCTAGCTTACTCCTCTCTTTGTGAACATGTGACTTTATTATTTGTGTCAGTTACACTGAGATAAGTTCTATCAATGTTGTTGCAATTCCTACTGGTCACCAGCAGAGGATGATAAAGGTCATGCTCGGAGCCCCTTTAAGATTCTCATCAATAGAATGTAAGAAGGGAGGATTTTTATGGTTTTAGGGTTACTAAGGTTACAGTCTCTACCTTTTCCTCCCTCAGAATCCCGTCTTTACACCACTGTTCCTTTCACTAGCTCGCCTTGAAGACACTTCTTCTTGGCTGGCTGCCTGCTGTTTGGTCTGGTCAGGGATTAACCATAGTAATGATTGTTTTTTTTTCTTTGCTACCCGGTGCTAAGGCCAGCTAGACAGAGCTAGACTTCAGTCCAGTCAGTCACGCACCGTTTTTGATCATGCCCTTGGTGCAACGCAGCATTGTAATAAAACCGCAGTGCAGTTCTGAGCATAATGGCTGTGGATTAGGCCTAGTGTTAGCCTGAGCCGGCCTGTGTGTTTTTCTGTGTGGAGACGGTCCAGTAGTGTCCAGGGATTAGTCAAAGCTGAAGGGTCACAGCAGTAATCTCATTAGGACAGGAGGAGAAGGAGGGAGGTGACCACTCCTGAGCGACTTAGCAGAGGGCCTCGGCATCGGGGGAATCCCTACATCGCTGCAGAGGACACTCCCACGCACACGTACACACACACACACACACACACACACACACACACACGCACGTATGCACAAACAGGTTGCTCCACTGCATATATCTGCTACAGAAAATCAGAAATTTCAGCACAAATGCATGAGGATGCACATGTACAAAAAACTGTAAAAAGTATTCAGCTTTACAGGTCATCTAATCTGGTACTGAGCTGTCAGATCTTGCTTTTCCTCAAATGAATGAAAAACATCTATCAGTGTGATGAAATGAGAATAGTGCCACTTGCTGCCAATGCGCATCAACATATTATGTTTCATATTTTGCCTTGTTTCAAGATTTTGACACCCATTTCCCGAAAATTTCTGAGTCAAGTGAAACCGCATAAGAAATAAGTGGAATTGTCTCGACCCATTTGGGTTCATTTTTCACTTGCATTGAGAAAAACAAGACTTTGTTTGAGTTGTTAAAGATGGATTTTTTTTACAGTGTAGGCTGTGCAACGAGCTTATCTTGGTCATGACATTGACGTTATGTTGGTGATTTAAGAATCGTAGATACAACAATGGACAGGATTTTTTTATTTTTTTTATGTGCTTTAGTGGTCGAGTCCACACTTGTGGCGCTGAGGCTGTGATGAACCCAGTGGGAGCGTAAACCCAGCTCAGACGGTAACTGGACTCCAGTGTCCGTGTCACTCCACCAGATAAAGCTCTAATTATAGCGTGCGCTCGGCCCGGCACACACTGGGAACGGCTGTGGAATTATGGAGGTGTCAACTGGGAGCTCGTAGAGACACGTGGTGGAGAGTTTATGAGTTTTGTGAAGCTGTGGAATATCATGAAGGCTTACGGTGCCACGATTTTTGTTTTACTCATGGTGTGAACTAAAAAACAGATGGTATGAGTAATACATTTTAAATGGCAGTATATTTTCAATGGGCAAATCCTTGTGTGTGTGTGTGTGTGTGCGTGTGTGCGTGTCAGTGAGCCACTTGTATGAAGAAAACACTTGATTCAATAATAATAGTAATATAATTATTCTGCCTTAGCTGAAGATACTGACACTTAGAAAAATCCTGAAACAAATGAAACTGCATTGGAAACACGTGGAATTATCTCACCCCACTGGAAGAATTCCCCCTTTGCTTTAAGAAAAATACGACTTTAAGACGGAATATGAGACTAAATGACTTGTTAAGATGGACATATTTTGCAGTGCATGTGAGGTCATGGTAAAACAGTGTGGACAAGAACTGTGAGTCCTCCAAAACAAAACAGTAAAACTCTAAGCAAACCTATAAATGGAAGCCTGCCTTTCCTACATCCATCTGTCTGCACTCAGAGAAGCACAGGCACTGACTTATATACACGGGCACCCACACACACACACACACACACACACACACACCCAAACACACAAGCCACATTGACACGTCCCAGTGAGTATCCCAGCGTTTCTTGTGACAATAATAAAAGCTAGGGCCAGGAAAAAGAGAATGACCAGTGAAAGACACGTGGATGGACAATTCATCCCTCCATCACATCAACACCGTCCTTCTGCTCTCACTTCTCCCTCTACTCCCGCTTCGCTTATCCCCACCTCTACTCCTCTAGTCTCTTGGACCAGTGGCGGGGATCTGATTAAGATGTGCTATTTCCCTAGTTTGCGTTCCGCTGTTATTTTCAGTCCCCGTCAGGCCCAGAGGTCGAAGGTGAGAGTGATTCGTTTGATTTATTTCCCCGTTCGAATCGCCCATCGCTCTAGACAGCCAGTGTTAAGACAGCTGGAGCCATTAGCGCCAATGGGAAAACGGCCCATTGATTATTTAGAATGTCAAACTATATTTACTCTGGAGCGGGAGGGTAATTACGCTGACAAGACATTGTTAAGCCAATATGAGACGATTACTGGGTATTGCCATGACAATGTTAATGTTGGCATGGGTTCATACTGTGAGGCTGTGGGTCTATCAACTATGCACTGCAAAAAAAAAACCATCTTAACAAGTTTAACAAATCTAGTATTGAGTCTTAAAATCTTGTTTTCCTTAAAACAAGTGAAAATGCTGCCAGTGGGGTGAGATAATTCCACTTTTTTCCAATGGAGTTTCATTTGTTTCAGGATTTGTTTCCAGAAACAAGTGTTAATATCTTGAAACAAGGCAGAATAAGTTAGATCGCTCCACTATCAGGAAAATGACAGGTGATTAAAGAAAAACTTGAAACAAGTGTGTTTGCTTTGGAAACAAGTGAAATGACCTCACCACATTTGCAGATTTTGTCATTTTTAGACTCAATGCGAGATTAAATGACTTGTTAAGATGGATCTTTTTTTTGCAGTGTGAACTGCCAAAGAATATAAAAACTGTGTTGATGTGTACGTAACAAAGAGAAATGCCCTCTTCATCTTTCCTCCCTATATCATGTCCTCTTCAGTATAGTGCATGCTGTAAATGTTCTGTGGTAGAGCAGAGGTGTTAATTTAGCAGAGGCTGCTCAGCTCTCACCCTCCTGCCGGTTCTCATGCAATCCATCCCCGGCATATGAAATGTGCCTTGACAGCACATGGCATACTGTACATCAGCTGTACATCAGCATGTATCGATCACATGCTCAGTCTATTTAGCCTTGGTCAGAGTATCTGTTCCCCACATCAACTTCAGCCTGCACAGAATAGAACACACCAGCTGGAGCAAGTAAACCGAAGTGGAAGTGCTCTTCTTGGCTGCTACACTTGGCAGTACACATCACTTTGAGTCTATAGCACAGTAAATGGAAATGGACTAACTAATGATTTAATATCTATCTAGTCCATGTGTATTCACCAATGTCATTTGGGGTAATATGTGTCTGCCAGTGATGTAGTGAACCCACTTAAATTTGGTTTACAGACTTTTTATTTGTGAAATATAGTTTCATAAGAGCTAGGAAACCCACACGCTATCAAAGAGTAAGGATGGGAGGCTTGAGTGCAGAGAAATATGGTTTCCTAAAACGAATAAACACATGTAAATCCTCACCATATACATTTATAGAGTAAAATGTAGGAAGTAGAATCAGACTGATATTAGGTACATGAAAATAAGCATAAATCAGTCCTAATTTGAAAATGTTTTTAATAATAATAAAAGAACTGTTTTTGCTTACATTGGTAGTTGATCACCAACTGGAGCTTATAGTTTACCCACCTTACACCCCACTGTATCACTGGTGTCCGCCATGCTCCAGAATGAATCAAGTATTTAACCCTTATCAGTGCTGCTGACATGCTCCTGATGCACAGCAGCCGTTTTGGTAAAGGTTACCCTGACAGGCCCACTCAGGGCCTGATGAAGAACACGACGGCACAATGCACGGGAACCTCTGAATCGGCCGCTCACCCTCGCCGACCCGACTGAGCGCTCCCTCTGTTGTTAAGTAGCCACTTGATTTCCGGGGAAACCTGGAGGGACGAGGACGAGGATAACGGGCTGAATTGGCAGTATGAGAACAGAATCGTCTCTCGTAGCTGTTTGGAGTGTGTTGTGTTTTGTCCGATGAGATGCGGGTCAAGTGCCACCTGTCACACACACTCTTGCTCTTGGTGTTTTGCAATGCGATAAGAATATCTGGTGAGGTTATTAGTTGATGGTGTGTGTGTATTGGGGTGTGTGCAGTGGGGTAATGCTACAATCAATCAACAGTCAACGAAACTCAACACCTGTTCGCATGTTCCAACACGCCGATCTATTGAAAATATATTGCCATTTAAAATGTATTACTCATACTATCCATCTGTTTCTCAGTTCACATTATGACCAAACAAAAATAACGACACCATAAGCCTTTATGATATAACATGGCCCCATAAAACCCGTAAAACCCACAACATGTGTCCACACATCCACACATTCACACTGAAACTTTCTTCTACATGGCACGAGTTCTGCATGTTCTCCCGTGTTCAAGAAAACAACATTAAACCACACAAAAGGTCACATTTCTACAAAATGATAGGACCGCAGCAGGATTGCGGCTAATCAATGGCTGAGCTCTAGTTAGTGATCGGTGCTGATAGATTTTGGAAATGGAACGGGCCCTTTGGGAAGGGGATCTGTGCTGTACGCTGTTGAGGGGAATAGATTGACCCTTGGTGTGTGGTGGTTTCAGTGCCACACTGATATATGTCCCCCCGGGGGAAAGAAATACTCACTGAATTGGATGGACTCTTTCCTGTGCCACAGGCATTGATTATGTCCCCATGTGTTTAATACTTTGTCAAATAGACACAGTGAGAAACTAGCATGGTGGGAAGAAAATATGACTCAGGAAATGTGAAGTAAATATGACATGATCACACTGATTGAAAGAATCAATAATGACCCAAGAAAGTGAGTAGTGGAAAATGGGACCACAAGAATTATGATTATGACAAGAATTAGTATATGCATTGTCATGGATCTTAATACTTGTCACTGGAAGGTTGCCAGTGGGCTTAGGCTGATATTTGATAATATCGAATATCACAAAATTTTGTGAATATCGCAATATTTCCCGGGGTCGAATATCGCTTTCTTCACTTCACAGATATCGTATAATGCGATATTTTGGTGGGACAGCATCATGATATTAAATATTGAATATTGCCCAAGCCTAGTTGCCGGTTTGAGTTCTTGAGCAAGGCACTCAACCCCCAACTGCTCCAGTGGAGATGGCCAGTGGCCAACAGCAGAAGGCAGCTGGAAATGTGTTAATGTGTTAATGTGTAACCTCCATCCCTCTACAACCACTTCTCCAGGCCAGAAGTAGGGGTTAAAAAATGTATGAGGTCAGATATCTACCAGGACAGCATTTTACTGAAATAACATAGCTGGGACATATATGTATGTCGTTTGTGTATTTCTGGGAAGGGGAATTCCCTTTTTTCCAGCCTGAAGGGTGTAGCAGCGTTCTCTCTCTCCTTCTTTCCTCTCCACTCTTTCTTGTTTTTGATTACCCAGAAGCAATTGGCCTTCTCTCTTCCCATCAGACGCCGGCCTGTACTCTGTGGTCACTCTCCTTCTTCCCTTCTTCCCTCTCTCCTTTCTCCTTTCCTTTCCTTTCCTTTCCTTTCCTTTCCTTTCCTTTCCTTTCCTTTCCTTTCCTTTCCTTTCCTTTCCTTTCCTTTCCTTTCCTTTCCTTCATGGTCTTCCAAAAGTTCTTTCTTCACTTTCTCTCCTACCGTTTTGTTTCACTTTTTTTCAGCATTTCATGTCACTTTTTGCCACTTTTAATTTTTTCCCGAGGTTCACTGTACTGTTGAGTATTTACATTATTCATGCTGTGTCTTTCCACTGTATTGTCTTGGATGATTTGGTCGAATTATCATTAACATTGCCTCATTGCCTACTGTAGACTATCACAGATGGATTTCATGGCTGCTGCTATTTGTCTCTAAATCGTTTATGTTGCAGAAAGGGTCCTACAGATGGAGAGACAGGCAGGCCTATAATTCTTAGTGTGTGTGTGGAATGATAATGATTTTGACCCTGGCTTTGGGTTAGCCTTGCCTAGCTGAGAGACGGTTACCACTGAGCTCCAGACAGGAAGACAGACAGGCCGGCTCCGCAGACAGGCTAGCCCACGTCTGGGCTCACATCGGGGGGGAGGGGGGTGCTGGCCTTCCCTGCCCTCACCTCCATACGCTTTATCCAACGCCCCCCTCCTGATCTACCGAAGGATTTATCTACACACACACACACACACACACACACACACAAACTCAGGATTTACACACGCAGGTTTCCCAAGCCCCCCCGCTGACACACAGTTGGATGCACAACTGTTCATGCACACTAAACACAAGTGCAGTATATGCAAATATACAGTATGTTTATACATGCACACAGGCACACACACACTTACACACCCAACCACTGCTTACCAAAAGAACTAAAGCATTCCAATAATATTTTTTCAAGGATACAGAAATATCACAGCAAAACCTGTAAGAATATAACTATAACTATAGGAATATTATAGGAATATGATAGAGATACCATAGGAGATGAAAACAATGAACTCAGTATTGAGTATCACTGACACACAATAAGTCCCTATTAGAGGAAAATTATAGTGATACCATTGGAGATACAAAATAAATACCAAAATAAAGTCACTATAAAATCATTGTTTAATACTGCAGACACTAGAAGTCCCTATAGGAATATCATAGGAATATTATGATACCATAGGAGATAAGAAATAGCATAAAGTATAACTGAATAACGGTGATAAGATCACTACTTAATAAACTTGCTACTGAGTGTCATAGATGCATTTTAAGTCCTATTTTAAGAACATTGCATGAATATTATAATGATGTCTTTTTTAAGGACACAAATGTTTATACAAAATATCATTGTGATAATCTGTAAGAGCCTGGAGCCGTTGGGTCCTAATGTGAGTGCTTTCCGTGTCGTGACCTGAATACCTCACTGCTGCAGCCCGGCCAGCAGCTCATTAACATTCCAATACAGCTCTAATCACCACTGCAACGTGTGTGTGTGTGTGTGTGTGTGTGTGTGTGTGTGTGTGTGTGCGTGTGTGTGTGTGTGTGTGTGTGTGTGTGTGTGTGAGACCATGCACGTGTTGTGTTGTGTTGTGAGTTGTGAGTGAGGACAGGGTGAAAGTGTGCGGTGAAGTGCCCGCCTCAGGTGATCAGAGCCGTGCGATGTGATTGGTTCCATCTACTTGCAGCCAAGTTTTGCCTGCCTCTCTCAACAGACACACTTTGGTTCCAGGTTTTATTCCTCTGTTCATCAGAACAGAACAGATAGAATATGAATATGGATGAAAGATGAAGGGTGTGCAGGTAGAAAGTAGAACGCAAAGGGCTTGTCGAACGTGTCAAACATGCAAACATGAAACCATATGTTGTTTTATAATCATTTGTCACATTTTGTGTGTGTGTGTGTGTGTGTGTGTGTGTGTGTGTGTGTGTGCGTGTGTGTGTGCGTGCGTGTGTGGTGGTACTGTATGTATAGTCTGCATGCTCCAGAGACAACTAGTGCTGATGGAGCAGACACACACAGCTGGGAATCACAAATAACCATCTTTCTCTTCTTCTCTCTCTCTCTCTCTCTCTTTGCAGAAAAACTGTATAACTCCAATGGACGTGACTTGAGAAGGGCACTGTTCTCTCTAAAGCAAATATTTCAGGTAAAACACACACACACACACACACACACACACACACACCCGCACACAATTACTGTTTCAGTTTGTAGTTGCAGAGTACAATTGGTTACTGTGGCCACTGTGTGTTTCCATGATGACAGGCAGCTCCTTCAACGTGGCATTGCTGTGTGTGTGTGTGTGTGTGTGTGTGTGTGTGTGTGTACGTGAGAGAGTGTGGGTGTGTGTGGGTGTGTATATGTGTGTGTGAACCTTTATTTTAGGATGAGAGGAGTCAGTCAGTTTCAAAGCCAAGTCCACTTTTGCTATCTGGAACACACACACACACACAGTAACCAGATGCATGGTCAACAATAAACTCACAAAACAACAAAACAACAATTTCAAAACTTTCGCAGCATGTGAATATATGCTGCCTTCAAGTGCTGTTGGAAATACTGTAATTACAAGTTCAGCCCTTGCCTTCACATTAGTGATCCAACAAGGTGGTAAATATGACAGGGAAAGTGGGAATTTCCTATGATACCCGAGTTTCTGAGGTGGAAGTCGTGTCAACAGCTGATAGTAAAAGTGATTATTATTATTAGTGATTTATTTGTATTAAATATGCAACAACATGGCTGATCCGCATTTTCTCCTCTTCATTCTCCCACTGCTTACAATTCTACCAATAAACTACTTTTGTCACAGGCCTTGAATGAGCAACAAGTCGTACTGACAAACTTGGACGTAGGAGCTTATGAGGTGCACCTGAAGGCAGCATCGTGATAGGATAACTGTTTGGGTTTGGTCAGCCACCTGTGGAAAAGGGTTTTCATCATCCTTTGAATTTTGTTTTTGTATAAGAGATGACATGTCATCAGCAACAAATTGTGAAACACATGGGTGTTGAAATGACGAGTGTGTGTATCAACCGGCGTGACCTAGTGGGGATTTGGAAGTTTATTTAGCAATCAACGCACCAGTATCAACTTTAATCCTAATGCTGCACATTACTGCCACCATGTGGTTAGTAAAGGGAATGCATTAATATATAAATGAAATGGACAGACAGTTTGTGGAGGGATTTTGTGATTCTGAATGTGTGGAGGCAGGATAAGTGCACTACTGGGTGTTGTATGAAGTTAATTCTCTCTCTCTCTCTCTCTCTCTCTCTCTCTCTCTCTCTCTCTCTCTCTCTCTCTCTCTCTCTCTCTCTCTCTCTCTCTCTGTTTTCTGTTTTCTGTTTGTTTCAGGATGACAAGGACCTGGTCCATGAGTTTGTGATGGCTGAAGGTCTGACCTGTCTCATCAAGGTGGGAGCAGAGGCTGACCAGAACTACCAGAACTACATACTAAGAGGTATAGTCTCTCTCTCTCTCTCTCTCTCTCTCGCTCTCTCTCTCAATCTCTCAATCTCTCAAATTCAAAATTATCTTTATGCATGAAATACCAGAGTACATGTTGCCAAAGCAAACGCATACAATGCAGAAAACAAATGAATTATATATGGCTATGTTCCATTTTGTTTCTAGAAATAGGAAAACGTCCATTGGAATAATAATGTAAACAATGTAAATATATATACATACAAGAATGAACTCAACCATTGTTTCTCAGCTTGCAACATGCTGAAACAAACTTTGCTGCCGCCCACACACATGTCTCTCACTCACTTTTGGTCTTAATGTCTCTGTCTCTCTCTTTTTCAATTACACACACACAAACACAGACACCTGGGCTTATTTATCAGTTCCACATACCGAACATGTGTCACAGATAATTGTTTCACGTGCAACATAATTATGGAGTGTTTGTGTTTGTTATTAATTGGCTAATGACTGGCTATTTGCAGCCATATGATAAATGTCACAGCGACAGCTCTGAGCAGTTAGCCCAGTGGTAACAGGAAACCTCTAAAGACCCTGTCAGCTGACAGTTTCACAGCGTTTGACTCTTGAACTTCCCCTGAGGAAACCCACAAACCCTGCAGCAGCTCTTCATTTCTATAACATGTGAACAGGTGTGTGAGGTGTGTGTGTGTGTGTGTGTGTGTGTGTGTGCGTGTGCATGTGTGTATTGTATCTTGATTGAGACATTAAAGAGGGCTGATGCTTTAAAATAACAATGAAACCACATTTTGAGAGCATCTTGCTTCCTTAATGTGATGTATTTTCCGTTGAAACAGGATGTTGGGGCAGGACATACCGCAGGGAGGGATCATTCAAAAGTGTAAACCAATTACATATCAGTTTGGGAGAGAAAGTCAGTTTCATTTGATGAGAGGGGTCGAGTGGTGGGATTGTTCAAAAATGTGTAATGTTTTTATTGGTTGAATTTTTATGTATGCCTCCTGGTACACAAAGTCACCACTGTAGATTTTATGTTTTCTGGGAAGTAAAAGTAATGAGAATTTGATATAGAAATACAAGAAAATAATTTCTTATCATTTTTTTGCCATAAATTCTTAACCATATAGGTAGAAAAGCCTATAAATGTCCATACACAAATTTTAGTTGCTAGTTCCTTATTGACCCCTTGGTTACTTAATAAAACACACAGTTTCACTTAAAAGAGCTCAATGAAGCACACATGCTCATGGTATCTGTAATAATTTATTGTCAAAGTAAATTTTATTTTAAATGTTGATTAATTCAAAGATGTAACATCTGAGTGGGAATCTAAGACCGAATAAATCTCATTGTAGAAAAAATATAAAGAAAATTTTGGAACAGAAAATAAGAAGACTTTTTCATTGTTGATCCTCAATTCATACAAATTATGACATTATAAAACAGAGTTTGTAATGATTTTCTACATTCCAACATACAAATTCAATGCAATTTTTAAACACTTGGTGATTTTCACAGACAAAGTAAGCATAGTCCTAGAACAAAATGTCTGTCAGTTCAGGGAAGCAGCTAAAGCATTTTCTGAGTTTGCCTATTTGACACTTGATCTGACCCTAACTGGTCCCATTACAGTACATTTTGAGACTTAAATGACTTTTTTATGAAAATAAATTTGAAAAACAGTTAACCATTAAGTTCAAGTTTCAAGTTCATTGACTTATATAGCCCTTTATCACAGCATGTTTCAAGGACTTAACAGAGAATGAGCCTAACTAGATCTAACTGATCAACAATCAACCATAGAACAGAATGATATAGGACAAACATCAGGAAAAGCACAAGACACACAAAAGCACATTTGATCAAGACATAACAGCCTAGCTATTCTACATAGCGTAACATATCTGGCATTGGTTTTCTTCTTGGTTGTTGGTCTCCTTTGTCTCCAGCAGACCTACAGGTCCAGCATCATCGTCGGTGATTTCCTTAATCAGAATGCCGTACGGTCGAATCGAGCGCTCCACTATCTCTCTCTCCCTCTCGGCAGACGTTCCTTCCAGAACAGGAACAAGCCAGTAGTCTTCTCTTCTTTGACAAATCTCTCTCATTGCAGGATTGATTCGATTTTGCAGGATCACTTTGTAACGTTTCCCCGTCTTCTCTGACTTAAAGGTCTTGGCATACTTCTCTTCCTCGGCAACATGTATATCTGGTGTTGAGTAGATTCCTCTTCCATGTTCAGCTCTGGGTCCTGCTTTGTAGTGGGTCTTGATGATGCCTCTGGCCCCATCTACGCTTGTTCCATGGAAGCAGACGGGCCATTCTCCTGGTACAGAGTGACTCCTCCATCCGTTAGGGCCCAACCAGGTGTCGCCATCTGGATATTTGCCTTTGACCTTTAAGGCCATGCGGTACCAGCCTTTCGGTCGCTTATAAAGCTCATCGCCTCTCTCACACTCAGCAGTGTCAGACAGATCAGTGAAGTCGTAGTCGTACTGTGGGTCGAAGAATTTCTCCTCATCTATGAAAAGCTCTGTTGCAAATGTCTGTCTCTTCCCAATGATGGTGCTGAGAAGAAAATCACCAACAGACAAAAGATCTGCTGTTATTCCAGTTTTCTCATCATAGCTTTTTAAAACTTGTCCAAAGAGCGCCGTTACAGCTTCAATTTTCAAATTGGTGTCCAAATACATGATTGATGAGGATGGGAGTGCTGGAGCAAAGCTGTTCTCTGTCTTATGATCAGGTTGTGTGTGAGCTGCTTTTTGCTTGTCCCTCAGTCTCGGTATGAGACTTCATTTTCATTCTCACTTTCACTACTGGTCCAGTGCAATCTGTGATATGCTGCTAGTACAGCAACTTCAACAGAAAGACAGTCAATACACTACGTTTTATGAATTTCACTTTATTCTCTTCTTTTACATTCTTTTCTCTATTTAATGACTTTCCCTAATATTATTTTATTGATGATAACATACTTTGGGATTCAGGCAACATATAAATAAAGTTGAATAAAGTGTAGCGTTAGCATTGCTTCATTATCAGGGTTGTATTAATAATTTTGAGTGCAATTATGAATGCAATATCAAAAATACTGGGCATAATATTGACATATCGACTAGTATGTCAAAATATTTTTTTATTTCCTTTTTATTTATTTATTTTGACTTTTATCAAAAGAGTCAAAGTGTGAGAAAGGAAGAAGGTCTAATGTTTTTGTTTTTTTTAACAGTCACTAATGCTAGATAACTTATTATACAGCAGCAGTGTGGTGTGGTTTAATCGGTGAACCTTCTTCCTGTAGTTTCTTTCTTTCTTTCACACACTCTCACTCTCTCTCTCTCTCTCTCTCTCTCTCTTTGTCTCTCTCCCCCACTCTCAGCTCTGGGGCAGATCATGCTGTATGTGGATGGGATGAACGGTGTCATTGGCCACGTCGAGACGATCCAGTGGCTGTACACTCTCATTGGGTCAAAGGTAAAAATAGATCTGCTCTTTACAGCCCAACAGCAAAACCTGACATGCTTTGTGAAGCCAGGCTCCTCTTGAGTGGATGACATTTAATCTGTTTGGATATGAAGGCAGTGCAATGCACCGTGTAGATACACTCACACAGACACACTCACACAGACACACACACACACACACACACACACACACACACAATGCAAACTGGCTGTCACTGGGCCTGAGGTACCCATCCATAGTTTGGCAAGCATTATTCTCAGTTCTTTACACAGACACAGACACACACACATCTGCTGTGGATTGAATTCTGCGTCCTGACCTGAGGGCGGTGTGTTTTGTTGTTATTGTGGTATTTTTATTAAAGGTACACGCGCCTGCTTTCTGTTCCCACTAGACTGTTAATCTGGCTTTTTTCTTTCACCGCTCAATCTTGCACTGAGCGTCTTGGTCCTGCCAGCCCCCGAAGCATCATTCCTTGTCTCTGTGTAATGTTTGTGTTCCCCCAGTTCCGTCTGGTGGTGAAAACAGCTCTGAAGCTGTTGCTGGTGTTTGTGGAGTACTCCGAGTCCAACGCCCCGCTGCTCATACAAGCCATCACCGCTGTGGACACCAAGAGAGGTACAGCAGACTGTACACACCACCAACAGCTGGGCAATCACTTCTCATTCATAGCTACTGTATGTGTAGCCTACTGGATTGACTAGTTTACTGGCAGACAGACTGATATGGAGAGATGGGTGTTTGTGTGGATAGATACACAGACAGAGTTAAGAGGTAAGTAATTGATGTAATGATCGGTGGACTGATCCATTGATGTTTGATGGACTGATTTCCAGGTTGCAAGTCATGGTCCAATGCCATGGAGATCTTGGATGAGAAGGATGGAGTGGACACAGAGTTGCTAGTGTACGCCATGACCCTCATCAACAAGGTACAGCACATATGGAGTCTAGGGTTAGACGAAACATCGGGCCAATATTGACTTTTTATTAAATATTCACATAATGGCTTATCAGGGTTGTTAGAGCTGTTGTTGGAGCTAATTTGCGTTCTAATCTATATACAGTATCTGCACTGGCTTGTGTGGGCTGTGCTGGTTAAAAGTGAACAGTGTGACACCTTGTGATGACTTGTGTTATCTCTCTCTCTTCTCTCTCTCTCTCTCTCTCTCTCCCTCCCTCCTCTTTGCAGACACTGGCGGCGCTGCCTGACCAGGATTCATTCTATGACATGGTGGACGGTCTGGAGGAGCAGGGCATGGAGACGGTGTCCCAAAGACACCTGGGGCGGAGGGGCACCGATCTGGACCTGGTGGAGCAGCTCAACATCTACGAGGTCTGAGACGCACACACTCACGCACGCACACACACACACACACATTCAGTCATATGCACACCAGAATTATACCGGTAAAATTATATATTGGTCTGATATTGGCCTTTTAGTAAAGATCAGATATTGACCAGTCATTGTTCTCCACCTCCAATATTATGGATATGATGCAATTTTATTGATTACATATGTATTGTATAATTGATTTATGCTACACTGGTTGTCTATGGAAAGACCTTAATCCTGCAAAGAATACAATTCTGGGGTGGAAACACTGAATCCTTTTTTTTTTTGCATGAATATGGTCAAATTTATCGCCAGCTTTGCTCCAAATATAATAGCATCGGCCTCCAAAAACCCATTTTGGTCAAACCCTAAAAAAAACAACATAAACCACACACACTCCTCCCCACCCTGGCCTCGCCTCACCCCCCTCCACCTTTCCCCTCAGGCGACCCTGCGGCACGAGGACGGCGACGACGACAGCCAGCCCCCGCCGATGGGGCGGCAGGACCGCCGACGGGCCAGCCTGGGGGGCGGGGACAAGAGGCGCGGCCTGCAGAGGAGGCGGAGCCGCAGAGCCTCCCTGGGCCGCTCCGGACACGCCTCCCCCTGCAGCCCCGCCTCCCCGCAGAGAGCCGGCTTCCAGCCCTTCAACGGACAGAGAGCCGAGGACGTGAGCGAGAGGTGAGGGGGGGGGGGGGGCGAGGCAAAAGACAGGGAAAAAGTTTCAATCAGTTGTAAGACAGAGTAGGGACATTTCATCTTCAGTCATCATTCTTCAAAGATATTTTGAGATGCACACTGCTAAAAACATCCATCTTAACAAGTCATTTAGTCTCATATGCAGCCTTCAAATCTTATTTTTCTTAAAACAAGACAAAATGTCTGCCATTGAGGTGAGTATTCTCACCTCAATGGCAGACTTTTTGTCTTGTGAGTGAAATGAAATGAGTGTCAATATCTTGAAAGAATAAGGCAGATCACTGCACTACTATCAAGAAAATGACTCTTGATTCTACAAAATTATTGAAACAAATTGATTTGCATCGGAAACAAGTGAAATTAACGCCAATGGCAGATTATTTCACTTAGTTAAAGAAAATTACGATTTTGGGACTCAATAATAGACTAAATGACTTGTTAAGATGGAGATTTTTTGCAGTGCACATGTGTTCACTGAGCCTAAGGGAAAGCTTCTGACTGTCTTGTACCAACACTCTCTACTCCAGAGCGCTGTCAGGTTTCCTCCCGTCCATGTAAGTTCAAAGGTCACACAGAGAAAGGTCAGCTGCTGACCTTTGAGCTATCACTACCGTGGCTCCTCACCTACATGCTGTAACAAGTTACAAGTGTGTCTCACCTGAAATACAACACTCAGTGTGGGTTTTTGAAACACGGGTGCAGGACTTCATCAAACAATGTGCTACTAATGTGCTGCTAATGCAAGCGCGCACATTACTGGACTAACACTCATTTCGGAGTGCTGTGCTCATACGCACAAAAGGGTGAACTGGCTGTAGCAGTTCACCTCAGGTAAATCCTTCCTCCCCCTGTCCTCTCTTCCTTCTATTCTCTTTCACCCCGATCCCCCATTCACACTCTCTCTCCCCCTTTCAGTACCTCCTCCTCCTCCCTCCTATCCCTCCATCATCCCCTCTCAGTCTGCAATGTTTGAACGAAGCAGAGTTTGGCCCTCGGCCTGTTAAAGGTACTGCTCAGGGAGTCAGCATCTTTGCCCTTTGTGGTGTGTGTATGTGTGTGAGTGTATGTTTCAGTGTGTGTGTATGTGTACATATTCACGTTTTGCTAGCACACCTGTGTATCTTGGGAAAATGTGTATGATTGTGTGAGAGGGAGTCAGTCAAATGATGGGTGAAAGTTGTTTATGTCAGATGGGACATCATCCTGCTTCATATTTAGGGTATTTTTACTGTCACACAGGAATGAATGCACACACACACACACACGCACACACTTTTATTGGCTGTCCCATCCATCACACACACATGGCTCTGGTCTTATGGAACAACACCTGGCAGCACACACCAGCCCAACTGCAACAAGGCTCATCTGGTTTCGCTAGTCAAAACACTTCAATTCCGCCGATCCTGAGTCAGCTCCGGGCCGACAGCTCGCATCTTCCTCCGCTTCTCAGTGGCGGGCGAGAGCTGACCTCTGATCAGTTGTTCAGCTATGTCATATTCTCCCCCCACAGCATTCCTTTCCCCCTTCCCTGTCATCATATTTTGTCTCCATGTGCATGTAAAACTACCTAACTGGAGGCATGGAGTGTGTAATTAAAAACATCCATCCTTCCTCTACTGTTCTTTCTGTCTGTTTTTCTTACTTATGTCTGTCTGTGTTCTTCCTCTGTCTCTTTATCTGAATGTGATAGATGTCATGTCCTTGTCTGTTATCTTTGTAAGTGTCTTGTAAATGTTTGTGTGCTTGGATGTATTAAGTATTATTTCCACATATCTATCTCTACCCCTCCATCTCTCCACTTCTCCACATCTCTTCCTCTTTCTCTCTTACTGTAAATAGTATGCTGTGTGTCATGTGTTTGCATGATATTGTTACGTATTGCATCATCTCTCCCCCCAATTCCTCCCTCCTCCCTTTTCCCCCCCATCCACCCAATCCATTCATCCACCCCTCCTCCTTCCCCCTCGCCTCCACAGAGAGGAGGAATGTGAGGAAGAGGAGGAGGAGGAGGAGGAGGAGGAGGAGGAAGAGGGGACTCCAGTGACGGAGTCTGATTCGGATGAGCAGGAGGGGGCTGATAGAGAGTCTAGTCAGACCACCCCCAGGTATTCTAGGACATGACAGAAGAGTTCAACCAAATTAAATAAGATGGAAAAAAACATGGTCTTCTTCTGTATAAAAGGAATCCATATGAGAAGCCATTGCTATCTTCTTTTTCAATGTTTGGACATTTTAAATGAGCTACTTACTTTCACTTAAGTAGATTTTTACATCAGCACTTTTACTTCTACTTAAGGAAAATATCAGCAGTACTCTTTCCACCACTATATGTGTTTCCTGTAGCTGTTGATACTGATGCACACAAGTCTAAAGCGCTCAAACCTGTTTTTTTCTATACGTGGCTCTACTTCTCATTCATTGGCCCACGTCTCTTTTCATCCATTTATTCCTCTCCTCCATCCATCCCTCTGTCCCCAGCCTGGCTAGAAACCATGCGTCCAGCGTTCACAGAGCCACCCTCCAGTCCATCACCATCACCTCCAGAAATGTGGAGAAACTGAAAGAGGAGGAGAAGAGGAATCGGACTGAGCCGCCCACATCAACGCCGCCGCCGCCGCCGCCTCCAGCGCCGCTCACCATCCGCTCCCCCTCCTCGTCCTCTACCCCCCCCTCCTCCCTGCCCATCTCCTCCCCCCTCAGCCCGCCGGCCCAGCCCTCCCTCCTGGCCGCCCTGCTGGCCAGGAAGAGGTCCGCGGTGACCGTCCCGGCCGCCAAGGAGGTCAGCCCCCCGTCGCGGGGCTCCTCCCGCCCCTCCCCCGACCGCCTCCCCTACCTGCCCCACGCCCCCTTCCACCTCTTCTCCTACGACCTGGACGAGGAGCCCAAGGAGGAGACGCCCAAGGAGGAGACGCCCAAGGCCACGTCGCCCAGGTCAGAGGGTCAAGCGGGACTCCGTCTCCCACGGGTCCGCCGGTTCAGGAAGCGGCAAAAAGAAACTTTCATTCTGTTCCGCACTGCCCTTTTCCTTTTTTTGTTCAATTTCTTACTCCAGCACCAGCTTGAATCTCTCTCACCGCCTTTGTTTCCCCGTCACCTCGCCTTTTCTTTTCACCAGCTCCTTTCACTTCTTTTCCGGCACTGCTTCTCACTTTCAGTCTGTCACGGCTCTTGTTCACATAGTGCTCCCTCGCGTCTCTTTTTCTTTAGTTCCGTCGCTGCGTCGACGAGCTTTCGCACTTCTTTGAAAACCTTGCTTTGTTTTTCCCAATGCCACCGCTTTTCCCCTTCTTTTCAAGTATCGCTCAAGTGCTGCAGTCTTTTCACAGATGCTCTCTAATTCTTCACCTGTAGAGTCTCTCCTCGCTTCTTAGCATGATCATTTTATTCAAACTACATTTCCTCAGCTTTACTTTCTCCATTCACTGTCCACTTTATTATGTATTGTTTTGTTTGATTGCTCTCTTGTTGGAGAGGATTTTGCTTTAATAGGGACTGTGTTTTCGTATAACCTACACCTTACCTATACTATGATAATCCTCTAATGGTGAGATTTACAGCCCTGTTCCCTAACAACTGCATACATTCTAGTAGTAATAAATCTGTGATATGTTTATCAGATATAACGTAATAAGAGTACAGTGTGGTTTTGCTTTGAAGTTGGTACCATTGAGAGAAATGCCAGTAATATGATTTGGAAAGGAAACACTAAGTAAGAATGAAAGAAAAAAAAAAAAGAATGTGGGCGAAAGAGTTTCACTTCCTTTTTCTTGTAAGAGAAGACAGTATCTTGAAACTAAAGATGAAAAAGTATTCTGGCACAACTTAACTGAGAACTAACTGAGAATACATCACAGCAACACTTGCAGTACTGAGAAAAACAAATATTTATTAGTAAAACCAATGTGTTTTGGCTTGTGGCCTTCGTCAGGGTTTGTAAAACAATACATCTAAAAGCCTATATACTGGATATACAGAAGCATGCTGAAATCAACCAATAGAATAAGAGAGAGTGGAAATAACATGTGTTAGTAATCAATTGGTTGTTATTACCATTGTCTCTTATTCTATTGGTTGAATTTGGTGTATTTATGTATATATAGGCTGTGTATATAGGCTTTTAGATGTATTGTTTTACAAACCCTGACGAAGGCCTCAAGCCGAAACACAAGTATTTGCTCTCAGTACTGCAATCTGTTCTTTCCAGTATCTTGAAACAAGGATGAATACTTGGTTACTATCAAGATAATGTCTTGAATCAAGATTTTTAAACACATCAAGTATCACTTAAAGTATTTTTCAGTATTTTTTTTTCACTTGTTTTAAGAAAAGCAAGATTTTAAGACTCATTACGTGGCTACAGTAAATTACTTGGTAAGATGGATTTTTTTTTTTTGCAGAGCAAAGGGTCTTTTCAGATTGGCAGCGGGCCTGAGGGGGGTTGGGGGGTCTCGCAAGGAATTTCCCAGAAACATGAGGGAATAAACAGAGCAACGGTTACTAATTAGGGTCCGGTCTTAGTGTTGCACCAACAGTATTCCTGTTACGTAACAAGGTGTCATATAAGTTTCTCGCCACCAGTTTCTCACTGACTGTAATACTGGGCGACTGCAGAGGTCACTGACTGTCCCCCCTTCCCCCTCCCTCCCCCCTGTCTGTCTCAGGAATGGAGGTGTCAAGTCCTACTCGGCCCTCGGCAGCCCCCCTGCACCCGGCAGCTCCAGGTGAGCGGACACGGGCTGTCCGACACGTGTACTGCACAGTACACATGTTCACATACAAGTAGCCTACATATTCATATGTGTTTGCATGAACACACACACACACATACATACTCACATGTATAACAAGTAGCCTATGGATTATGTGCATTCATGGTGGTGACACATACAATTTATTGATTATCACTTTATTTGAATGTGATCTCAGCTCTCTGCCTCTAATCAGCTGCCTTCATTTCTTTTATGGGGAATAAAGTAATGTTAGCAAACATAGTTTATAGCGTATTACATTCATACATAGAAGCACTGCTTATATAATAATGTGATTTATTAAAATTCCAGTGTTGTCTTACGATCATGAAAAGATTTAGCTGTATATATTGTAATGTGGTGCAGCAAACTTATAGATGAAAACAGAGGTGTGTTCTGACATCGTGTGACATCACCTAAAATGATTTGCATCATGATGGGAATCATCATTAAGTATCATTAAAGATACATTTCCTCAAAAATACAAATTTTTCCTTTAATTAGATACTGCTCAATAAAGAACAGATATGATCTGTAGAAAATTATTTTTACCACACTGTAGTGATCACCTAACGGACCAGAATCTGATGCTTGAAGACCGTGGCAAACACACTGACTATGAATATCATACTGACCTTTCTCTCTCTCTCTCTCTCACTCACTCCCCCCTCCCTCCCCCCAGGCCCGCTCTGGGAGGTCTTCTGTCCTCCTCCTACAGACAGCACCAGGAGTCTCTGGCGGCCGAGCGAGAGCGCCGCCGCGTGGAGAGAGAGGAGAGGCTGCAGAGGATAGAGAGAGAGGAGAGGAACAAGCATAGGTGAGGCATCTCGTTGCAGCTGCAAAATATGATTCTGGTATTGGGTATCAAACATAAGCAATTCCAATATGTCAATGACTAGGAGTCTATGAATGAAAGTATGAAAAATCTGAAAATATGTAGGAGATGGAAGCCTACACTGAAAGTATACACAGTCTGAAATAAGTGAAAATTATTTAAAAATCAAGATGTGTGCAATATAAACAAATGAGGAAGAATATGGGAATATTAAGAAAGCAAATAAATGAATTTACAGCTTATATGCATGATGTGCAAAATGTGTGTCATGTTCAGGCCACAGTGGCTGTAAGTCATGATTATCACTTCTCATAATACACTGTTTGTGTGTGTGTCACAGCCGCGACTATGTGGACAAAATGGAAGAGGCCCGGCATGCGCGAGAGGAGAGGTACGTGTGCGCTCAATCAAAACAACACACACAGACACACACACACACTTAGCCTGTGGTTTGGGAAGCTGGGTAATAGTGTAATTGTTTTCAGGTTAAAAATGCGGCCTTTGCTGCCAGAGGCTGCAGATACTGAACCGATTTTCTCTGCTCCGTCTGCCTGTTTCTCCCCTCTTAAGAAGCTGTATTTCAACTGCCGCGCTCTGCCAGGGGCTTGATTGTGTTGGCCGCACGCTGTGAGAAAATCAGACTCCAGGATTCGTCAAGCTAGTCGCGCTGAATGCACGCGCACGGGCACACACGCACACGCACGTACGTCCGTCCACGCGCGCAGGAGGCATTTTCATGAGGCTAATAAATCTGCGTCCGTGCGCAGATGGGACTCACGGGAAGCGAGAGATTCACTCAAGAGGGTGTGTGAGGTCACTATCAGGTTTAGGACGCGGCCATAAATTCATAGGGATTGATGACAGCTGTGTAAAAGCCAAATCCGCTGCGCTAATCATGGCAATATTTCAGTATCTGAGAAGGTGAAGCTCCTCGGTAAGCGTCGTCTCTCGGTAACCTTGCCCTCTCTTCTTCTTCTTCTTCTTCTTCTTCTTCTTCTTCTCCTTCTGTTGACAGTCTACATACTGTGCCAAGTGCTCTGCTGTGTGTTTACCTCCAGCTATGTCACTTCCTCCTCCAGCCACAGACCTATTTCACCCTCCATTTAAAGCCAAAGCTTTACAGCAGGGTTGAAGCAACAACCCAGACAGAGAGAGAGAGAGAGAGAGAGAGAGAGAGAGAGAGAGAGAGAAACTGAGAGCAGTTGGAGACAACAACAGAGGGAGGGAGCGAGCGCGAGACGGACAGAAAAGCCAGAGGAGGAGACGGAGCACGTGGGAGATGTATCCACAGGAGGCTGCTGATGTATTTACGGCGTGTTCGGGCTTCACGGTTATCAGGAAAACATGAGTTTTCGCCCGAGCTCACCTCCCCGAGGGCCGGGGCTGTCTGACAAGATACAGCGCTGTAACACACCACCTGGACAAGAGGACTGGTGTGAATTATGATGGCTTGTATGAGCCTGAGTGAGGGACAGCTGAATCCAGAAACGAGTGTTAATGCTGTACACACTAGGGTTGAAGTGGAGTTTTGAAGCCCGATGCTGATATTTTCAGAGTGAAGCTGTCCTGTAGCTGATCATTTGTGCCAATATTAAAAATCTTCATTCCAAAAAAACCCCAAAAAATTACAAGTATTCAGTGCTTCAGATTTATTCTTAGCAGGGTGAAAAACCTCTGAAACAGCATTTAGAACACAAAAACTCCCTATTAAACCCATAATAACAATTAAAAGAATAAATAAATGAAATATATAAACAAATAATATTTTGTCGGCAACCAAATAGACTTGAAAAATACCAGATAAAATTGTATAATAATCATCATCATCATCATCATATTCATGCATACTTGTGTGGAATCTGAAAATGTCACATTAGAAACAATTCAGGTTAATGGCTTAATATTGATCAATTATAGAATAAACACACACATACATGCATACACATAGAATAAATACGTAAACAAAGTCCATCATATCCATCATCAGAAATGCATAACACCCACTGACTGATATCAGATTTTTATAAAAGGCCAATATCAGGCCAATCGATATATATTGGCAAACCAATATATATTGGTCTAGTACACCCTAATACACACATAAACAGCTCATAACAATGTGATTTAGGGACATACAGTGTTTACAGTGGGAGACTGGTATGTTATATAAAAGTGTTTTTGCAGACTATCACTCAACACTTCTCAGATGTGCAGGTGGGAGAGTGGAGCTGGTGGTTTGTGTTATTCCTAAGTATGTAAGGACATAACAGTATATCAGGAGGGTTCGGTCCGAGTTCGACTACACAATACACATTTGGGCTCTCGCTCCCTCTCTCTTTCTCTCTCTCTCTCTGTTCCTCTCTCCTTCACATGCACACACCTCCTCAGACTTCTGAAGTGGCCCGATGCTAATGAATTCTGAACAGAAGCACCACACATTCATGGTATGATGAGAGAGAGGAGGGGTTAGAGGGAGAGCGAGAGAGAGAGAGAGAGAGAGTGAGAGAGAGTTGAGTGGGTGCCCTCAATCTCTGTTCTGGCAGGCAGTTTCATCGGTGAAGTGTGGTAGAGGGAGAAAGGGAGGAAGAGAGGAAGAGGACAAGGGAGGAGGAGAGCGGAGGCACATCTTGAACAGGTTTACTTTGATTCACTTCTGATGTTTGGCCTTTCGGCAGCCAAGCTAAACGCTAACTTCTCCCCGTCTCTCCCATTCTTCTCTCCTGTCTTTCTCCCTTCCTCTTTGTCCTCCTCCCCAACCCCGTCTCTCTCTCTCTCTCTCTCTCTCTCTCTCTCTCTCTCTCTCTCTCTCTCCCTCTAACTCCCTCTTGTTGCATATTTGGACTGCTGGTGATAGCTCAGCGTTTGGCTGGAGAGGAGAGGAGGATGGTGCATTGCTGGAGTGCAGGAAACGAGTGATGAATGCATTGGATGTGTTTTTCGGAGGGTTAATGGGGCGAGGTGGAGGAGAGAGATGCGCTTATCTAGTGTGCTGAGGTGAAGAGGTGTGACTGCTACTAGGGAAAAGACAGCGGAGAGGAATGGTGGGAGACTATTAGACATGTGGAAGGTTGGTCGTGTGTGAGGCGTTCGCGTAAGTTGCCAAAGAGCGTTCCACCACTCTGAAACTAGTGTGCTGGTTTTGCGGCAATTTGGCAAAGAGCGATTCATCACTGAGAGTGGAAACGCTGAGAAAGGCAAGACAGAAGATGCATTGTCTGACTATTTTTGTCTCGACACTGGCTTATATGCTTGATTTGTTTCTTTTTAACATGCTCTCTCTCTCTCTCTCTCTCTCTCTCTCTCCTCTCTCTCTCTCCCCCCCCCCAGGTATAAGAACGTGGAGCGTCTGGCGGCGGAGGAGTACGAGAGGGATCGCGTCCGGGTGTCGAGGACTCGGCCCGACCTCAACCTGACCTTTGAACCCTCGGAGGCCTGGCCCTCGTCGTCGCGCAGCAGCACCCCGTCCTCCTTCGCCTCTCAGGAGGAAGCGGACGCCGACCTCGAGGCCGAGACCCCCGTCACCCCCTACACGCCCTCCGAGACCGGTAGGACAAGTGAGAGTACGGTTTGATGAAGTGGCTCCCATGTGTCCAGCAGCTACTGTGTTGATGCTAAGATGACTAGGTGTAAAGAATGAGGATAATCTTGTAGAATTTGACAACATCGTTCCTGAAGTTGTGTTTCCTTATTAACCTTTACCTAAAATAGCCTACTGTAGATTAATGTCATTGCCTAGGCTTTATATTAAAATACCAAACAGTTTCAGCAATACTTCAGCTACTACTACTACTACTATTACTATCACTACTATTAACATTTCTACTATACTTTTGCAGTTAGTTCTACTGGTACTGCTACTACTACTAATAATAATTATGATAATCGTATTTGTATAGTACGTAAAACAAAGTTTACAGAGTGCTTCACAGTCAAGACAAGTAAGACACAGAAACCGAAACAAGAAGAGGACCGAGACAAAAAAAACTGATGGTGGGATACACTGGGAGTGGGGAGGGGGTAAAGTTATATCATCAAACCAATGTAATGGAACAATGCCAGCCTGATTACTATTATAATGCATCATTGTGAGAAGTATTAATGTGAGTTTGATGCAGTATCACATTTCTCGGGGTTGGCGTCTGTGTGAAAGGTCACATCTTTTCCAAGTGCTTATACAGTGCTTTGAATTCTGCTGGCTAGTGCTTAGGGGAGTTAGAATTAAAACCAGAAGGTTGCCAGTTCAATTCCCAACAGCGCGCCCCGAAGCAATCATTCTTAACCTTAAATCGTTTCAGTTTGTAGCCTGCCTGCCGTTTTAAAACTAACATGCAGGTGTGAGCAAAAGAAAAGGGGAGAGAGACTGTGGAAAATAGCGAAGGAGAACCAGAGGGGCGTGTGGGGGGGGTGGAGGGGTGGAGGGGTGGAGGGGACACCGCCAGGGGGGCTAGAGAGAAGAAAATACAGAGAGAGAGAGGATATGGGTGAAAGGGTCAAAAGGGTTTTTGAAAGAGCTTTTTGAAAGCGTGATGCCAAAACATCTTGTGTGAGAACACAGCCTTGTTTTTCCGCTGAGCGAATGTGTCGCCATGAGCCGAGGTACTGTAGCTCCAACAGGCGAGTGTATGAGGCCTCACAACCACGTGTTATTCTAACCTCGCCTGCATCACTGCATGGACTGTACTGGGAGTTACGTGTGGGTGCCGTGTGTGTGTGTGTGTGTGTGTGTGTTTTGACGTAAACAGGAACTTAATTCTTCATTTCCTGTTCATATCCTGGTGCCACGACAACCCGCCTTTGTGGCCCTGCCATATTGTTTACGTTAGTGTATGGGTATGTGTTGATATAGGGGTGCAACCTCAACAGAGGTGCCTTTAAAGTCGAAGCCAGCCATGTAGCAGTGTCAAACAGTATTTCACTGCAGATAAGGGATACAGCTTATACAGTATGTTTCTGTGTGAATTATTGTAGTTTGTGTGCAAGCGAATCTCTGTGAGAGAGACAGGGAATGAGCTAGTGCAGTGGTTCTCAACGTGGGGTCTGGGGACCACCAGGGGTCCTTGAGGGCGTTCCAGGGGGTCCCCAGCAAAATGATGAACTTCAGCATTATTTCATTTACAAGAAGTTAACACTGTCAGAGAATGTAGAAGAATGACTATTTTGATCATATTTTCACTCTTATCTCTCTAATACAGATAGTCATGGAATTCTGGACAAAATCATATCTGACAATTAAAATATTCTCAGATTCGGGTCCGAGAGACAAAATCTCATCAATTGGGGGTCCACAGTATGTATTGAAATATGACTGATTTTCTTTTTTCCATTTCCCATCTGTGTGACAGGAGAGGCCGACGAGTCCAGCGCCAGCGTAGAAACAGAGGAGAAAGAGGCAGAAGCAGTCACCGCCGAAGAAGAGGAGGAAGAACCGAAAGAGGAGGAAGTAGAGGAGGAAGAAGAAGAAGAAGTGCAGGCGGAAACGGCGCCAGAAAAGGAGGAGGAAGCAGAGGAGCGTGAGGAGGAACCGCAGGCGGAGAAGGAGAGGGAGGAGGCGGAGGAGGACAGCGGCATCCTGAGCGACAAGGAGCGACAGAATGAGGAAGTGAATGAGAAGGACAACTGCTCGGCCTCCAGCATCTCCTCCGCCAGCAGCACTCTGGAGAGAGAGGAGAGGGGGAGCAATGAGAATGGTGGGTAGTGTATGACTGCCCAAAATATCCATCTTAAGTCATTCGATCTAGTATTGAGTCTTAAATCTGATTTTTCTGCGAAAAATCAGCCAACGGGATGAGATAATTCCACTTACTTCCAGCAAATCAACTTGTTTCAAGGAATTTCTTGAATCGGGTGAAATTTTCATGACACAAGTGGAGTGATCTGCCTTGTTCCAGATGTTGACACTTATGTCTGGAAAAATATCTGAAACAAGAGAAACTGCACTGGAAACAAATGAAATGATCTCAGCCTATTGGCAGATTTTTTGACTTGTTTTAAGAAACATTTTAAGTTTAAGAATAATACGAGACTAAATTACCTGTTAAGATGGACATTTTTGCAAGGTACAAAATACTATCATTTGTATATAAACTGTATATAAACTCAACACCAAAAGCAGGTCTGGCTTTGGAAAAAGTGTCCACCAAAATGTCAATGTTTTCTTAATGAAATCCTTCTCTTCTCTTCACCCTATCGCCTTCTCTCTCAGGCTTTAAAGAGGCGGAGGTGAACGAGCAGTGCAGCAAACTCCTCAACAGCAAGCTCTTCATGCTGGACATGCTGTACTCCCAGAGCAAGAAGCCCAGCGACGAGGAGGAGGAAGAGGAGGACGGGGAGAAGGAGAAAGAGAAAGGAGAGGCGGAGGACGAAGAGGTCAACCGGCAGGCCGACGGACAATCGGGCGACGCCCAGGACAACGACAACAGGGCCGACAAATCGGAGAACCGCGGGAACATCCGCGCGTTCGCCGAGCGGTTCGGGGACTTGGTCAAGGACCTCGGTTCGCCCCACGCTCACCTGGACGCCCCGGCCAACGAGCCGCCGCCTCCTCCCCCCAAGAAGGAGTCGGACACGATCTGGGACCAGCTCCTGGCCAGCCCGCGAGAGCTGCGCATCGGGGACATCAACTTCACAGACCTGACGGAGGACGACGACAAGGACATCCTGGACGCCGGTCTGATGGGAGGGTGTGGCGACCTCCCGCCGCCTCCGCCGCCTCCGCCCTTCATCCCCCACCTCCCCCCGCCCCCACCCATGCTGGGGATGATGAGGCCCCCTCCCCCCCCCTGCTTTAGCGCCCCAGCTCCGGTGCCTCCTCCACCAGAGCCGCCTCTCTTCAACAAGAAGAAGAAGACAATCAGGCTCTTCTGGAGCGAGGTGGGTCTAGTTGAGTTCTTGAAAGACATAACATTCCTATTAGCCCGTTACAGCTAAGGTTTTTTGGACTAAAAAAGCAATTGCGTCACTGATCATCATTCATTTTCACACATCATTTATCCAGAAAATGATGACTGGAGCTAGTAGCAATGTCAGACATAACAAATGCCTGAAGAAACTTTCTCCAGATGCAGCGAAGTCTGGTAAACTTACAAACTGCATAAATTAATAATCATGGCATACCTTAAATAAAACATGCCGTATATTTAAAACATGGCATAATTATCTCAGTTCCAAAATATATTTTTTGATTACAATAACTTTTTATCTCACTACATCAAACGCAAAATCATGGCAAGCAGACAGGCAAGCAATTTCTGTCTATGTCTAGGGGCAGCAGGCCAGTTCAGGGTTTGCCTGAACAAGCCTGAACAATCAGCTTATACTGTTGTTTGGGCAGCAGATCATGTAGATCAAGGCAGAGTTCTTGAAAGAGACAGCACGTTTCCATTAGCCAGTAACGAAGGTTTTTCCCATCAAAATCAGAATGACTCACTCACATGTTCCTGTTGTTGCTGTTAGAAGTGCTGCTTTGTTTTCAAAGTCTCTCATTTACCTCTTTTATAGTTGGACATGGGAACGTAACGCATGCCTCTACCTAATCCAGTCTGTTCTCGTTCTGTTTGTGGTCAGGTGCGTCCGTCGGATTGGCAGTACAGGGACTACAAGCGGAATGGAGACTCGCTCTGGTCCAAACTTGAACCTGTAAAATTGGACACAGCCAAACTGGAACACCTATTTGAGACCAAGTCGAAGGAAATACCGGTCACTAAGGTAAACAACCACTGTCTGAGCAGGGTTCAGAGGGATTTAAGACACTGTTTTATAGCCTAAAGACTTAATGCAATCAAATCTAATCATGACATGTACACTATGTCATAACTAACACAAATATTAATCATCATCCCCCATGATGAAATCCGGGGGAAAGCGTATTACCATCTGTTGGTTCATTAATTTATTTATCCATTAGTTTGTTTGTCCATCACACACAATATCTCAGATACCGCTGATTGGATTTTGACGAAACTTGAGGGAATTTTATTTGTCCATCAGTCACACGCAGTATCTCAAACATCACTGATGGGGAAATGTACTGCACTCCAGCAATTTCAAAATTACACTGATTGTCCCAAAGCGGGGCGCTACAATAACACGTGAAAAAAGGTGACATGACCCTTGTGATTGGTTATGGGAGGTGGACTGCATCATTTGTGGGGGACGATATGTTTGCTGTTTCTTTGTTCCATATAAGATATCCTTAGCCTGGTGTCCAGCCCCTATGAATCGCAGTTTTCAGCACTCTTCGAATTTGCATGGCAATTCATAAGGAATGAATGAATTATGAATCGCCTTATGAATCGGCATGCAAATTCGAAGAGTGCTGAAAACTGCGATTCATAGGGGCTGGATACCAGGCTAAGATATCCTGTGTAGGAATTCACATTTAACCCACCACATCATGTAACAAACTTCAGGTTATATTAATTCCTCCTGTAGACTGCAGAACATTGGCAAGAGACACATATTTCTATTTTATCCTCATGGTGTTTCATATGTTTCTGTGGCTGCTGCTTGATCACAAACACCTCCTGTTTGCCAACCATAGACGGCCTATGGCTTTCTGTCCATTACCTCCAGTACTTGAAATGTGATGTTTAAAGGGTTAAGCGAGGTCATGTGTGTTCTCGGCCCGATCAAACAAGGGAGTTTTGAGTCCCATCCCCAGTCTAATTCCCACAAGGCCTCTAAATAGGAAAAGTATGCTCCGCAAAGAGGGGGAGCTCAACCCAGGCCTCTCACACTTTGAACTCTTGAGTCCCCGCTCCAAAACCACAACCGAACCAATTAGAAACTCGCCTCGGCCCAAGGCTGCTTGTCTACACATAGTGTGATAGTGTGATGGTGGTCTGCGCCTGTTTGGATCGAAACGGCTCTGGCTGAGCTGTCGATTAAGGAGAGAATCCAAGTTTCAGAGGACCACCAGGGCATCAAAACCATCAGAGGTCAGAGCGTTGAGCTGTTTCTCGCTAGGAAGACGGCTTTTATTGCTATTGCCTTGTTTTCAGCTTTGGAGCAGTTTCTTGTCCCATGGCAGGAATCTCTGGTTCCCTGCTACTGGCTCTCTATTGTTCTTACCTTTGACTATACTTTGAACATGGGCACTGGAGAGATTGAGAGCACTTGTACTTACAATATAGGCCTAACCTCCCGTAGGTCTCAGATTCAGAGTCACATAAGGCATAATCAGAATGTTAGGTCCCTTTTTTTATACAGAGGTTCAGAAACACCCACCTAGCAAATTATTCCACTGCCTGGACGGTTAACTAGCTTAACTTTCTTATTCCAATGTGGCAACACATAACAAGGTGTTGCCACATGAGTGCATGAAAAAAAGAAAAAAAATGAAGATGAAAACAAAAAAGATCCACTGTACAAGTGAGTGAGCAAGTTTGAAATTAAAACTGCTCTTGTCTCTTTGTTGGATGTTTTACACAGTATCTGATTCTAAACATGAAATAGCATTATTTTGGCCAGTAAAAATGACTTTTGGCTGGTAAATTCTTTTAGCTTACCAGCCCTTGGCACGTGAGCCAAAAGACACTTTCAGAGAGAGTAGTAGAGAGAGCAGAGAGTACACTACAACTGTTGCAGAACTGTAGTGAAACTCTACCAGTCTTCATGTGGTGACTATATAATTTCCTAGTGGCAGCAACCAGGTCTTAGCACCTGCTCTGTTGCCCTTTGATGTGGCGAGTAAGTTACGACTTCCCTCCACTAATAGCTTCTAATAGTCTCACGTTGCCTAAGTGTTAGTGAGGTCATGCGTACACATGTAGTGAAAATATGTCTGCAGGAGTGCGTTATGGAAAGACGTACATAAACACATAAACGTGTACAGTACACACCCGACCGGTGATGCCATTTTGACAGCTGCAGTCAGTTTAACTTGAGTGATGATCCCCCTAATCCTTACAAGCCCGTAAAGCAGACCACACCGAGAAAAGGGGAAGAGAGAGAGAGAGAGAGAGAGAGAGAGAGAGAGAGAGAGAGGGAGACCCAACATTGACCCTTTCTGTGTGTGTGTGTGTGTGTGTCACAGAAAACAGCAGCGGACGGCAAGCGTCAGGAGATAATTGTCCTGGACTCTAAGAGGAGTAACGCCATCAACATTGGTCTGACGGTCCTGCCTCCTCCTCGCACTATCAAGACGGCCATCCTCAACTTCGACGAGTACGCGCTCAACAAGGAGGGCATCGAGGTGAGCGAGCGTGATGATGACGAAGAGGAAGAGAGTGATTTGCGTTACTCTTTTTGCTTCCTCTCTCTCCTGTGATTCTGAATACTGCTTTCCTCATCCTTCCCTCTCTGTGATTCTTCCTCCTCTAACCCCTCTAACCCTCAGAAAATCCTGACGATGATCCCCACGGAGGAGGAGAAGCAGAAGATCCAGGAGGCCCAGCTGGCCAACCCCGACGTCCCCCTGGGTTCGGCAGAGCAGTTCCTCCTCACCCTGTCCTCCATCAGCGAGCTCTCCGCCCGACTCCAGCTCTGGGCCTTCAAGATGGACTACGAGGCCACCGAGAAGGTCTGTCTGCGGGACTCATGTGCAGAGGCAGTGTGAACGCGCCACTGTACTTCTAGCATTCAAAAAACGTTGAGATTGGATGAAACTTTAATGATCCAAGTGGGGAAATTGGGTCACAATTCATGTCATGTGACCATAGATTTACTCAGATTTTGCAAACCTATTTGTAAATGTAAATAGGTTTCACATGAACCAAGACACATGCAGATAACCTGGAATATGTGGGAATTTTTGGCGAGCTATTTGTACATTTAATAGATCGCTAGTGAATGTACAAAATGAACAGTCCATGTGTACAATGACCATTTTTCCACATAAACCGTAATATATACATAAAAATGGAGCAAGGAGGGGGTATTAAACATAAATGCAAATGACAATTACAACACAAATGCATTAAGTAGAAATACATGAATGAAAAGTCTGAAAATGTATGTTTGTTTATAGCATGTATGCAGGGTGTGCAAACTAACAGCCATAGAACATACAGAGAAATGTATGTATGTATGTATGATATGAAAATAGACCAAAAATATGGACTACATTAACATTAACACAGTATTAAGGTTGTTTTTATATCAGGGTATACTGTATGTAATATATGCCAAATGAGAAAAATCTAACAAAAATGTAGAACATGGACAAATTGTTAAACAAGTGCAAAAGAAAAATAAGAATAGAGGAGGGAAAATAATAAGCCACTGTGAAATGTGTTTAAGGTCATGCTCAGGGAGTTAATTTGCTTTTATAAAAGGGGAAACAGATTGACGTCAATACAAACACAAATAAACTCTGCATGGCGGAGGAAATAAGTTATGTGTTTGAGTAAATGTGGGTAGCATGTGTGTGTGTGTGTGTGTGTGTGTGTGTTATGGCCCGTATCAGTGAGCATCAACATCCCTGCGTGCAGAGGTGAGCGCAAACAACATCCGCACAACAACAGCATCGTTGCGTCATAACATCATACCAAAATATGCACGCTTGTTAGTGGCGCCTCGTCCTCTCCTGGCACGCGGAGAGAGGCATTTTTCACCCGAGCTCAGAGCGCATCCGGGAGGAGAAGTTCAAAGTCAGAACCCGGAGAACGGAAAAAAAACACGCCGCCTCTCCCGTGCCGTCCTGTAAATTTTACAGTTTTCCGCAGGATGCCGTTGTCTTTAATCTCCCTGTGAAAGGCAGCGTTCCTGACTCGACTCTGTGGGACGGTTTAGTAGCGGGAGGCTTAATGGAGGGAGGCATACCATGCAGGCACACACACACACAAGAGAACATACCATACAAAAACAAAAGGTTCAGGTAATCAGAACCACATTTGATACCAAAGGCTGACCGAGGCACCGACCTTTCAACAACCTCTCATGACCTTAAACGAGGGCAGATGATTTGTGGTGGGAGACAGGGTGCACCTGTTGAGGACTTATGTAACTGCAGACTGTAATGAAACACATGTTGTTGGGAGTCTTAATTGACCTAGCTAATGGTGTGTGTGTGTGTGTGTGTGTGTGTGTGCGTCTTCCCCGTGTGCAGGAAGTGGCAGAGCCGCTGCAGGATCTGAAGGAGGGGATGGAACAGCTGGAGAAGAACAAGACGCTGCGCTACATCCTCTCCACGCTGCTCGCCATCGGAAACTTCCTCAACGGAGCCAACGTGAGTAATGATGGCACAGGTGCTTCATCGTGCATGGGGACATAATGAAAAGCTTCCTTTGTTGGACTAATATGACCTGGGGATGATCAGTGACTTGTAATAAGTGCGGAGGTGGTCTGTGATTTTAATCTTGTGCGAATTTGCCGTGTGTAATTTGTAAAGTAAAAATTCCAGCGCAAATCAGCTACTGTATTTTAGTAAAGAAAGTCAAACTCTCTTTCGTCCCTTTTGTCCTTATTCTTCTAGACATGACATTTCTCTCTTCCTCTTGTCCTGAAACATGAAAGCAGAGGAGGAATCTATACATATAATGAATCACACGAGGTCCCCACGTAATACTGGTCCCTTGCGGATAGGGCTTATGTTTGTGTGTGTGTTTAATGTGTGCAGGCGAAGGGTTTTGAGCTGACCTACCTGGAGAAGGTTCCAGAAGTGAAGGACACGGTCCACAAGCAGTCTCTGCTGCACCACGCCTGCTCTGTGGTGGTGGAGAACTTCCCCCAGAGCACCGACCTCTACTCTGAGATCGGAGCCATCACGCGATCCGCCAAGGTAGGCCACACACGCACTGGCCCTTTCAATCATGTATGAAACACCAGTGTTTCTACTGAACGTACATGAAACGCACCTCATTGGAATCCTAATGGAAACACACCTAACACCCCGTCTCTCTCTCTCCGTCAGGTGGATTTCGACCAGCTGCAGGAGAACCTGTGTCAGATGGAGCGGCGCTGCAAAGCCTCGTGGGACCACCTGAAGATGATCGCCAAGCACGAGATGAAGCCCCAGCTGAAGCAGAAGATGTCCGACTTCCTCAAAGACTGCGCCGAGAGGATCATCATCCTCAAGATCGTCCACCGCAGGATCATCAACAGGTAGGTTCCCTCTCGAAAAACCATCTCTCCGTCTCAAACTTCAGTCCCCCTTGAGAGAAATCCCTCCCGCTTAAAATGTATAACCTCTAATTAAGCTCCCTCCTCCGTCTCTTTGTCCTCCTCCTCCTCCTCCTCTTAGGTTCCATGCGTTCCTGTTGTTCCTGGGGCATCCGGCCTACAGCGTGCGGGAGATCAGCGTGCACCGGTTCAGTAAGATCCTCAGCGAGTTTGCGCTGGAGTACCGCACCACCCGGGACCGCGTGCTGCAGCAGAAACAGAAGCGCGCCGACCACCGCGAGCGCAACAAGACCCGCGGCAAGATGATCATGGACGTCAACGCTCCGGTGAGCGCCGCGCAGACACAACCCCCTTACACACACACACACACACACACACACACACACTCTCTCTCTCACACACTTTCTCCCATGTTTCTTTTATTACCTGCATTGTCGCGTTTCTCTCTCTTTCACTTGTTTCCCTTCATCTTCTTCAATCTTTGACTCTCGCTGTCTCTTTTCCCCCGTAGTCTGATGATGAAGAGGAGAGTGAGGTATCACCATGTGTGCCTGCCTGTCCGCATGAGTGTGTGTGTGTGTGTGCGTAGATGTGTGTGTATACGTGTGCATGAAACCGCTAACCCTGATCAGACTACTTTTCTCTCAAATGGTTTCCTTCTTCACTTGTAAATAATGGATTTAGATGTCTGGAGTGGTGAAATACAGTATTGTAAGTGTTGGACAGCATTGGCATGTTTGAGTCAAAGTCCCAAATACGAGTTGACAAATTCTTCTTCTTCTTCTTCTTCTCTCTCCCCTCCAAAGTGCGGTCGGGCCGGCTCGGGCGGCGGCAGCAGCGCCCCTAGCGGAGGCCAGGAGGGCGAGCAGCCTCAGGGTCTGGGCCACGCTGAGGACGCCGCCGAGCACGAAAACATGAAGGCGGTGCTGAGGACCAGCCTCGGCGGCGGCGGCGACAAGGAGGCGACGGGGGTCCCGGGGCTGCGGACGCGGACCAGGTCACGCCCCGGACGGGGAGGTGAGGGAGAGAGGGGAAAAAAAACAAAAACACTTGACTTTTGGATCTTCCTTGGTGAAACGTCTCACAGCAAAACAGAGGAGAAAAGAACTGAACCTTCGCCAACTCTCACACCCACCTACACGCATCCGCACAGCTGCACACGCACAAGCTGCACATAGACACACACACGCACACACACACACACACACACACTCACACACACTCCTTCGCTCATGTCTAAACCTCTGTCCCAGGTCGCAGCATGCCGGCGTGGACGCCAGCCGCGGAGGAGGCTCAGGTCTGCGGAGACGACGCCGCCGACGAGATCATGGAGCGCATAGTGAGGTCGGCCACCCAGGGGCCCGGGCCCAGAGCCCAGCCCCGGGAGAGGAGGAGGTCCAGGGCCAACCGGAAATCACGTACGACACAGGCGATAAGCACGCAGCCAGTCTGAGCACAGCTGACAGCCGTGTGATCACTGATAACTCTCCTCTCCTCTCTTCCGTCTATTCTATTCTATTCTATTCTGTTCTGTTCTGTTCTATTTCTGCTCTTCTTTACTGTACTGTACTCTGTTTCTGTTCTGTTCTATTGTATGTTATGCTATTCTATTCTATTTCTACCCTGTTCTACTCCATTCTTCACTACTCTATTCTCACCTATTCTATTCTACTGCACTCTATTTTTCTATTCTATTCTATTGTATCATTAATTATTGTGTTCTATTCTACTCCATTATACTCTATTCTATTCTACTTTATTCTATGCTATTCTGTTCTACATTAATTTGTTCTATCCTACTGTGCTCTACTGTATTCTATTCTACTCTACTTTATTCTATTCTACTTTATTGTACTCTGCTCTATTCTATTCTATTCTATTCTATTCTGTTCTATTCTATTCTATCCTATCCTGCAGTGAGGCGGACTCTGAAGAGCGGTCTGACCCCAGAAGAGGCACTTGCTTTGGGACTGTCTGACTCTCCAGATATGCAAATGTGATTTACCCGCCTCCCGCCTGTCCACGTTGCCGTGGCAACGCCCCCCTCAACATCGACTGGACGTCTCTGTCAGCTCTCTGCCTTCGCCACACTTTACAGAACTCAGTCAGTCAGTCAGTAGCCCCCCATAGGTTTTCGCCAGCAGCATTAGCTTGATGTGTCTGATTTTTTTTATCAAACGGGTGGAAATGCAACGCAAGGAAGAAATCCCCAGGAGGAAAAGCAGACGCGAGGCGCTAGAAATGGAAAAGAAGGAGAAAGAAACAGAACGAGCACCGCTGTGAAGATTGATGAAGTCAGACTGGCGAGGCAAAGAAAAATGAATCGCCTCATTTCAGTGACGCTGCCTCAAGATTGAATAGGAAACATTTTTGTTTTATTTATCTAACTACTAATTTTAACCGCATTGCATTTCAGTACAAAGGGATAACATTTGCTTGTGAGTTTCTGCAACGCTGACAGCGTCGTTTTTCATTTATTTAAGCTGTGAACTCGGGTTATAAAGAATGATGGGCAGCAGCCCTGAAGAGGGATTTATTGAAGTTGGGGTTTTTTGGGGGCGTTTTCTTCTCTCACACAGTCTCAGACAATCCCAGGAGACGTCGACATGAACAAAGAGACTTTACTGACAAATCCTACTGTGTGAAAACGCAACTGTTTGCTTCTGCAACTGCACACTAGCTGAGATTTGACATGTGTAGCTGTGTTTGGTAGGAATGTGAAAGGTTTTCAATCTGATGTGTGCCTTTCATTTTAAAGGGACAGCACCGTACCTTTTTGCCATCTCTCTCTCTCTCTCTCTCTCTCTCTCTCTCTCTATTCACCTACTTCTCAATGAACTCATATGTCACATGCATATTCAAAGGTGTAGCTAGTCAAGTTCTAGCAAGCTGACATGGAGTGTTGGATCAATAATTTACTTGCTCTTTTTTATTTTGGCAAAATGGTTTAACCTATTATTGTCTAATTTATTGCGAAACTCGGACACTCATTTTGTTACCATAAGACGTGTGACATCTTGCACCTTACTTTTCTTCTAAAGATTAATAGTCTCGCATATTGAAATGAATGACTGATACATGGAAAAAGGAACACTACATTTTTATCTCAGAGGAACTGTTTATAAATTGTAAAAAAAAAAAAAAAAAAAAGAGATAAGGAAAAAATTTGAAATTGTAAAAACTTATTTTGAAGGACATGCAGAGAATTCTGCATAAAATGTGTAAATGCCCTCGTCAGCTGCGGAGTACTATGAAGTACTATAGTGTGCATGTTTAGTGTGTTTCATGTTTTGTATTATTTTTGTAATTTCTGTAGAAACTTGTATTATAGTCTGAGAGAAAAGTTAAAAAAAGAAGCTATTCTGTGAATTGTAATTAAAGAGAAAAAAAGAAATGGAAGGTGTGGTCAAAGCTGAAATATATCCAGTCATCTTGTCGCTCCTTGTTGAGGGAAGGAAGCCACATAGTTGGATTGGAAAGGCTCCTGTGTTTTGATTTGCTTTTAGCTCTGTGGTCATGCTGTACTTCATATGAACTTGAACAGGTTGTGGTTAATGTATCTGGGTAATATACGATTCCTTTTGTCCCAGCTGCAGTGCCGGCTCCCCTCCGCTGCCTGCAGCACAGCAACAGCTGGGAAAAGTCACTTCATCGATATCATGTAGTGAACTGAACATGAAACCATTGCTACATACACTTTCACTTGAAATGCTGTGTATACACATTCTGCAATTAAAAAACAAAACCCATTAAGTGACAAGGTGGACGTGCATGTCATCATTCCTGTTTATGCGACCATTATCAAAGTGTGACAAACAAACTTTTTATGAAAGCAGGCACAGAGAAGCATCTACAGTTTAAGATGGACTATGATCCATTAAGACACATCTGTTTCAACTGGCTCTGTACTATAGATTATAGCAGTAGTTTGGATGTGATGTGTCATTCTCGCAGTAAATCTTGGGGCTTCTCATTGGTTCTCATTGGTTCTCAAGTCACCTTCCAATGCATCCTCGACCAATAAACTTACAGGATCTTTATCCGTCCTCCATCCTCAGCCGTTAGGTATTACGTCAAACCCATAATGGAGAACACACCACACAAGAACCCATACTGAGAAAGACCCAATGTGTCCATCCCCATAAGAGCTATACAATATATATGCAATCAGATAACTTTGCCAAACATGCCAGTTACGGTATTCACTTCACAGGACATAGTTTACACCTGAAATACAATAAAACCTCAGGAAAAGACGTGACACAGACATGATTTGAAGGCCACTAGCCTGTACCAGCTAATAAGAGCCATTTATCCAAAATATGCCTTTGGTGAATTGAATAAGTGTGTTTTTTTGATGAATGATGAAAGCAATAGACACAAATAGTACCCATACACAGCCTGAATCTATTTCCTCCTAATGTACTGTAATCAGTGAGATCAGGATTCACTGTGAGATGGGAGAACTGAGATTAGATGAAACATTGAAGTGATGCAAGCGGGTAAATCGGGTCATTGCAGCATCAAAAGAATATAACAATCATACGAATAAAGCCAATAGAGCAAATGGAGCATACTGCAGATGAAGATCAATTTAAAGATACAGCATCTTTCTTCAGAGTGCCTATGGAGATGAAGGAACTATTAAGTTGGCTAAATGTGTCATTAGATTGATAATCACAAGCGTTAAAATCTCTGCAAGCAGAATGCGCGGTCATGTACTTGCACAATGTTTTCAGCAGAGGACACCAGAGCAGTGCATTATAGTCTGGCTGGTAAAAGTGGATGCATATTTTCTAATAAAGATGAAAAAACTCTTATTGAAAAGCAGTGTGCATTAAACTTTATGTACAGTACATGTACAATGCACTCCAAAATGAACAGAATCAGAGAGTTTGAAAAGACTGCATTCTTCAAACTGGCTCCTTGCCCACTTGAACTAGTGGGTGTGTCAATACTAACCAACCTTTGGTTAAATGAGATGCCATAAACTGGAGAACTGCTACTTGTCTTCTTCATGCTCTGCAAATGTTAAGCCCTTTCTTTCACCTTCCGTGATGTACTCTTAACTTGATTCTCAAACCTGCGGCCATGGCCAAGTCGATGAGTCTGCTGTGGGGGGCCGGCTCTCCTCCCTGCTGGCGCGTGATGATCACTCTGGAGGAGAAGAAGCTGCAGGGCTACAAACACAAGCTGCTGTCCTTTGAAAAGGGAGAGCACAAATCTCAGGAAGTCTTGGATATCAACCCAAGAGGACAGGTAGGTTTAGCACATGGCCAGAAGCTAAAATATTGGGAAAATAAGTTTCTCCAATCAGTTAGCCACATTGGCAAGTAACCAGGCAATCATTTGAAGGTCCTATTCTATTCTATTCTATTCTATTCTATTCTATTCTATTCTATTCTAATCTAATAATCGAGTTAGCTGGTAAAACAGTGAGAAAGACTTGTGAATTTTGGGATGTTTGTTATTCCCATACTTCAAACTTTAGTTGCTCAAAAGTCTTATTTGTTTTATGAACATTAAGTCAAATACAAGACTATGCATGAAGTAATGTGTTTGCACTATGTAAGAGTGAAACCATATGTAACATTATGTCATTGCACTGGTTTGTTGACTTTGCTCCACATGATAAAATGCACCTGTTGCAGAAATTGCAGCATGCAATGATTAACCTAAAAAAAAAAAAATAATAATCTTGTTATTCTAACATCATCTCATTTTATTCTCCCAGCTCCCTGCCTTCAGACATGGAGACAGAATACTGAATGAGTCCAGTGCAGCGTGTTTATACCTAGAGGTAAAATATCTTATAAAACTCACTGTTATATTTAAGTAGTCTGTCTGTGCAACATAAACAAGTGACAGTGTTCAAAAGCAACCGCAGAAAACGAGGAAAACTCAAGGAATATAAGGAATGATGTTAGGACTATCACACATTGGTCTGATCATCTTGTTTTCTATTTGTTTGCCTTGACAGAATCAGTTTCAGTCCCAGGGGACCAGGTTGATCCCTGACGGCCCTGCAGAACAGGCACTGATATACCAACGCATGTTTGAGGGTCTCACACTCAATGATAAACTCAGTAAGATGTGTGCACACTCACATGAAAGACACAGATGAAGACACAAAAAGACACAAACACACACTGCAATAAATAACCATCTTAACAAGTAATTTACTGAGTTTTAAAGTGTTATTCTTCTTTAAACTAGCGAAAACATCTGGGCATGAGATAATTTCACAGTGAAAATCAACTTGTTTCAAGGATTTTCTTGAATCGAGTGTCACTATGTTGATAATATTCTGCCTTGTTTCAAGATATTGCATGATATTGGCTCTGATTTCTGGAAATTCCTGAAACAAGTGAAACTTTACTGGAAACAAGATTAATTATTTTTCACCAAAATGGCTGAGTTGATCGTTTTTTTATGAACGCCAAGATTTTGAGAGTGAATATGAAACCAAATGAGTTGTTGAAGATGGTCAGTTTCTGCAGTGCACACACACACACACACACACATACACACGCACACACACACACACACACACACACACACACACACACACTATATTGATCCTGATGCTCTTTCTTAGATTCAGTCGTCTACTATGAATGGTTTGTCCCTGAGGGAGAGAGACATGACTCGGCTGTGAAGAGAAACAGAGAAGCACTGGCCACTGAACTCAAACTCTGGGAGGGATACCTGGAGAAGGTAGTGTACACACACACACACACACACACACACACACACACACGCGCACACTGCTAACAAACCTGTTTTTTCTCTTTTCTGTGTCAAGGTGGGCGCAGGCTCATACCTGGCAGGAGCCTTCTCATTGGCTGATGTGATTGTCTTTCCAAGCGTTGCCTATGCCTTTCGCTTTGGGTATGTGGAGTTATTCCATGCACATGAAACCTCCCACTGTGTATGACTGACATGATGACTGTATGTCTACCTGTCTTCTCTTCAGGCTGTCTGTTGGCTGTTACCCCAAACTGGCCAAATACTACAGCCTGCTGAAGGACAGAGCCAGCATTAAAGCCAGCTGGCCCCCACACTGGGTGGACAACCCACAGGTTGTCCACCCAGATTACGACTGCCTGAAGGATCTGTGACACACAATCAAACACCATATACACACATTATTGTTTTTGTTGTCCTTTTTACCATCCATCGTTTGACAATAAAAATTAACATGTAAAATAAAAAAAATGTCTAATTTATTTGAAAGATCTTTCTACTATCTCTAAAAGAGGGATTTCTATTATCTCAGGTCGGTCTAGTGTAATATATTTGTTACAAAAGGTAGGGGTGTAGGTGAAGCTGATACAGACATGATTTGACAGATTTGAATTCAATTTGATATATGTATAGCTCGAATATTGGAATGTAAAGTGATACAAGTAGATAACAAAGGACATTACACTCCTGTAGAGTAGGTGGCAATATGCACTTTTATTATGGCTTGAGACCCTCATTAAGCTCAGGGAAGAATAAGAACCAATCCCCTTAAGGACAAATCTTGTGCGCACGGTTGTTTGTCTTCTCAAGTCAATCTACTGACTGACAGGCTGCCCAGGGGCACGTTCAATCTAAATACGGTGTGCACCGTTTTGCTACGGTTTCCGGGTTGAACGTCATGTTTCCTCGAAACGGTGTGCAACGGGCTTTGAGGTACGTTGTCTCTCATTTGGTGGGTGTGTCAGAGGTGTTACCCAATCAGTAGCGACGTGTATATAAACCCTGTCGCATTAAAAAGGCAGTGCGCTCAATGGATCCGACAAAAGTCCTTTACTAATGCGTCCGCTGCAGCTTGGTGTCTGCAACAACTGAACTAATTAGAAGACATGTTTGTATCTTTTGCTATTGTTTGTACCATTGTGGAGTGACACTTTCATAAATTTTACTTACTCCACTCTACTCCTCTAAATATATAATGGTAAATATTACAATAGCATATCACAACATCAGTGATCAGCAATAATGATAGGCCTAATGCTCATAATAAAATAATTAGCTCATAGATCGTAACACAGTCTCGAAGGTAAGAAGTGGATTATCCTTCACCTGAAATGTTTGCCTTGTCATCCTGAAATGCAAATTAGGCAAATGTTGGATCACTATAATTAGGAACCAAAGTTTGCACAAACCCCTTCACTCCATTGGGATGTTCTCTGCTATTCTGGACGGCAAGGGCAGTGACTGTAACATTGAGCGTGTTTTGTAGTATTAAACACATATTTAAAGAACGCAAAGAATGGCCTCCTCAGCTGCCGTAGTTGCAACGCTTGCGTAACATAACGGCCGAAATACATGGGACACGGACGCGGCGTGACACGTCTGCCGCAGAATGCCCGCAACAGAGCGCGTCCGTTATAATCAACTGAAGCTGCTACACGGACCACGGAAGCCCGCACGGCTCATCTCTATTTTTGCGCGTCTGATCTATTTTTCCCCCTCTACGCGTGGCTACACGGCCCTCAAACAGGTAAAAACTCCATAGAACTGTGTAAAAAACAAGTACAATCTGTTTAAAAATGATTAAAATAAATACCTCATTGTACCAGAGGCAATGTGACGCAGCAGAGCAACCTTGTGGGTGTTTTTACATTGCACATTAAAATAAATCAATCAAATCAATGTGTATCCATGATCCTGTAGTTAAAACGATCTAGTTAATTAATTCAGTACCAGTTAATATCGCCTACACTTCCAAACTCTGCATAACCAACTGCATTATCACTTGGCAAAACTCAAAAAACAGTGAATCCGATCATCTATGTGGCACACAAAAAACCTCGCTCCGCCCCGCCTACGTGACGCGTCGTGTCTGTGTCCCATGTATTTCGGCCGTAACAGGGTGTTCAACGCACTACCGTTTCCGTTTAAATAAACGTTTTGCTACGCTTTGTCGGGGCTGAACACAGGGCAGGTTTCAGGCTGCTGAATCCAAAACCATGGCCGAGGACATGACTCTCCTGTGGGACTCCGGCTCTCCTCCCTGCTGGAGGGTCATGATCGCTCTGGAGGAGAAGAACCTGCAGGGATACAGCCAAAAAATGATTCTTTCACTTTCAACTAAAACCAGATTTAGTCAGATGTCTTTTCAACTTTCACTTTCAACTAGTTGAAAAGTGAAAGTTGAAAAGACGTCCATTTCATGTCATTGTTTCAACGTCTTGCAAACTACTTAATTTGAACACAATTTAGGAGTATAGGGGATCGGGGCTAGGCAATATGTTGTGGACATAATTTGACCGCTCATTCAAAACAAGTGCACTGGCCCTGAACACACTCCCATAAAGTGGAACGGGAGTGTGTGTCATTAATACCGATAATATTAATAGCTAACCATCATGGTCTGTTAATAAAATGAGCCAATTGTGTGTTCAGCTAGCTTCCCTCTAGACAGAACCTGTCATGCTCATCTTATCTGTTGACTGTTTGATCCCTCAGATTCCCACTTTCAAACATGGAGACAACGTAGTGAATGAATCCTATGCTGTATGCTTTTACCTGGAGGTGAGAGATGCACTGTCTTGTTATTTATAAATGCATCAACTCAAAAAATACCAATATGCCAGACACTGTAAATTCATTATTATGAAGTGTCTTCATATGTTCCATTATGTTCTTAAGATACAGCGCCAACCTATGATTCATTTTAACATCTGTGTGTGTGTGTGTGTGTGTGTGTGTGTGTGTTTTCTCTCTGATGGTAGAGTCAGTTTCAGTCCCAGGGAAACAAGCTGATCCCTGACAGCCCAGCAGAACAAGCACTGATGTACCAGCGCATGTTTGAGGGTCTCACATTCTATGACAAACTCAGTAAGACACACACACACACACACACACACACACACACACACACACACACACAGAGAGAGAGAGAGTGAGAGTAACTAGGGTTTATGGGAATTGTGGTCTTAATTTTGAAAAAAAAACAACAACAAAAAAAACAAAAACACAAGCACTAACATAGCACTGGAGTGAGATAGAGTACCAGTACCAGTTCATCTCCACCATGGTCTCGTTTGTTTCCAGTAATTATACCAAGGTATCACAATTAATTTGACAATGATATATTAATGTTACACATAAGGCTTTATGAAAATAAGATCATACACACCCAATGAAGCGCCTTCCTGAATCTACTGATGGTGTGTAAATCTCCATCTCTTTAGATGCGGTTATCTACTATGAATGGTTTGTCCCTGAGGGAGAGAGACATGACTCGGCTTTGAAGAGAAACAGAGAAGCACTGGCCACTGAACTCAAACTCTGGGAGGGATACCTGGAGAAGGTAGTGTATATACATGCAAACACACACACACAAACATTCACTGACTGTTCATACATATATTTTACCTCTCTTTCAAGTTGGGGGCGGGCTCTTACCTGGCAGGAACAGCCTTCTCACTGGCGGATGCGACCGTCTTTCCGACTGTTGCTACTCTTTTCAGATTTGGGTAAGTGGGATGCGATTACTAGTCTATTTCCTTTCAGTATCACAGCCATAAAATAAGTGTGAGATGTGTCCTTACCTCTCCATTCTGTAGGTTGTCTGCAGAGCGTAAAACTGGCAGAGTATCATGCTGTGGTGAAGGAAAGGCCCAGTGTCAAAGCCAGCTGGCCTCCAGACTGGCTGGAGGACCCCCAGGGCCAAGACACACTCAGAGACAACTGAGATTATCTCACACACACACACACACACACACACACATCTGCCAGTATTGAAAGTAATCTTCATTTTTAGTTTTAGTTTATGTTCAGTATATCTGATATAGCTGTTTCATTCGTCCAGTGTTAAAAAGTAAATGCCTGAGTGTAAACTGTTGAGACGCACGTACAGTATGTTCTGACACAGATATGTAGGAGGCAGCATTCTGTTTCTTTCAGTCAGTTTCAAAGTTTTTCATGCCTAGGTTCAATGGAGAGGTCTACATTCCTCTTTCTCCAAGCTGTCTTTTGAATGCTACAGTTTAACATTACAGTACCAAAGTAGTAAGAGGTAGACAGCGTGCTATTGGTTCAGTATTGTGATGCGTTATGTCACACAGTTTTATTAAATGCACATTTTCATGACAGAAATTCATCTCCGTTGTTTGATTTCACACACAGTTGACTTCAGCGCAGTGTTGATATTAAGATCTGATATGGGAAGCTATTACAATGCAAAACGTCTACAGCTGAATGAGCTACTAACAGCGTGAGACCCATGTGATAACTATAACATGGGTGCTTTCTTGACTTCAAATTTTCCACTTAATGCTACCATAATTTTTCCATGAAAAACAGCTCATATAGCCTGTACAGTAATTATCAACGGTGGAATCACATCTCCCCAAATCATGACAGGCAGTGTCTGTCATGATGACAACAGGTTTTTTTTTTTGGATGGCTGTGCCAGAACTGGCTTTCTTTGTACAAAGGTAAATGTGGGATGTGCTGAGTCACCATGTCCCTTACAATAAAGAAGTACATTTTTAGAAGTATACTATTAAGTAACAGCAAAACTATAGTTTGCTATAGGAATATTATAGTGATGTCATAGGAAATAATATAGGAAATAAAAAAAAGCCCATAATGATCACTGAGTAGGCCCACCAAGCACACTTACAGTCACAATAGGAATAGTCTTACAGTCATTTTTCTGAAGAGATGTTTGTATTTATTTATTTAGTTAGTTAGTTACAATAAACTAATTATGTTATGTATTACTGTTTCAGTGTATAGGGTGTTATTACAGTACTTGACAGAGACAGATTCATGTTTGACAATTGCTCATACTTCAAGGCGGGCATGTCAAGGGAGGTCAAAGAGTACCCAGGCAAAGCAAGAGGTTTCACTCCTGCTTACTTCCTGCTTTGCTTAAATCCCGTTACGCAGGCAAGACTGCTTCTTCAGCTGGGAGAATCAAAGAGAGTCATCACATTCAGTGGAGTAGGCCTACCTTTTATTTCTGAAAGAGCGTATTTGATTTAGCCAAACAATGGATTGTTTATAGTCAGTAAGCTGATAGTGACATCTAGACAGTGACATCTAGACATGTCTGTCTTTAAATTAGTGAATAAAAATGTTTAGCAGGTGCTCCTGTTCACATGTTCTTTGTATGATCGTGTCTAATGTCAGTAATGAATATTCCTTAAGAGTTTTGCAGTAATTAGCTGCTATTTGCATTATTCTGCTAGCTGACTCTAGAGGCTTTGCAGTTGTTTCAGAAATAGCTACATAGAAAATAGAAACATATAGGCCTACATCATACAGAGACAAGTCATGGATGTGTGGAGGTATACAGTTAAAAGTGAGTGGTCAAGTGAAGTAGCCTACATTTGTTTCCAAACTGCCCTTAGCCCATCTCTTTTTCAAATCAGTCTGAATTCAGAGAAGATTCAGCTCAGTTCACCTGAACAGCTGTATATGTTTTCTTTGTTAACTTGCTAACTAGACAGCAAGCTAACTCAGTAAAGCAACCAATGTTAATGTTAAAGTGCAACTACTAGTAGACTAATAGCTTGTATAACATTATAAATCAAATGTTTTAACAAGAGAGTGTTGGTTAACCACATGCTGTAGTTAGCTAGTTAACAAACAAGATGACATTATCTAAACACAAAATTGATGTGATGAAATCTCAAAATACAGCACAGAATTTTAGCATGTCTATCATACTTTCGAGATGGTCAAGTCGCAGGTTTATGATTGCAATCAGCTGTTCTCAGCTGTTGCCATAAAAACTCGAGGAACTCCAATATGGCCGCCAGAGGGCGCATTAACAGACAAGAGTTTCCAAAGGCTGGAATAGGATGTGAACTATCTTGCACTACCTTTAGCTAAAGATCTTTGGCGACATTACAATAGTGGGTTGGGATTACATTCAGCCAATCCAGATGCGAACAACAGCAAGGCGTTATAAAACCAGCGAACTACCTATTTACCACATAACCTCATTTCACTCTCGTGTCACGGCTTTGACCGTAAAGTGTTGCAGCTCAATCCAAAACCATGGCCGAGAAGATGACTCTCCTGTGGGCTCCGGCTCTCCTCCCTGCTGGAGGGTCATGATCGTGCTGGAAGAGAAGAACCTGCAGGATACAACCAAAAACTGCTGTCCTTTGAGAAAATGGAGCACAAGTCGCAGGAAGTTTTGGACATGAATCCCAGGGGTCAAGTAAGTTCTAGGTTTATGGTGCATAGCAGATCATCCACACTCTCACATAATGTCAGCATGCATTTTTTTCCCTGATATGCATTGATGTATATATACCCTCACCTCAATTATAATAATATAAAAACAATATAATATAATAACAATGTCTCAGCTGTTTTCTATATTGCATTCTTTCCTCCTCCAAGCTTCCAGCCTTCAAACACGGGAACAACATATTGAATGAGTCCTTCGCAGCATGCATGTACCTGGAGGTAAGATATTTGAGCTGTGTGTGTGTGTGTGTGTGTGTGTGTGTGTGTGTGTGTGTGTGTGTGTGTGTGTGTGTGTGTGTGTGTGTGTGTGGAGTGGTGGGTTGAACTTGACTCTGGTCCACAATGTGCAAAATATTAGGGAAATCTTCCTGATATTAAGCTGCAGCCCCTTTTACACAATCCACATCTCAATTGTTTCAAAGCTTCAAAATCCTTCTGCTTCTCTTTATCTCCATCTCCTCCTTTGTGATTGGTATAGATTTAATAAGGGGAATCAATAAGTGATAATTGCTTTTACCTGGATTCATCTGATCAGTGTACTTAATGGAAAGAATAAGTATCCCTAACATTTTGTACATTCGGTGTGCACCTGCCCATGAGCTAATATTGAGGAGCACTCCCTTTACTATGTGTGTTCGACAATGCCGTGTAAACAATTAGAAACCCAACACCACGGCAGCAAGAAACCGGAGCTCCAGGTAGTTCAGCATAACAGCTGTACATTTCTTGTCTCCAATATCAGAGTCAGTTTAAGTCCCAGGGGAACAAGCTGATCCCCGACAGCCCAGCAGAACAAGCACTGATGTACCAGCGCATGTTTGAGGATCTCACCTTCACCCAGAAGATGGGTAAGTTATTCCTAACACCTAGTTGTATGAAGGTGTTAGGTATGTGTGTATTTGTCAAACCCCACACCATAATAAGTAACAAAGGTCTAACAAGGCCACCAAACCCCTTTTCTCAGTTAGAACTTTATGATAGAGCAGTGTGTGGGCAGGTTGAGCTACTGTCTTTGGCCCATTTTCAGATCTAACTTAAGGACTTTGGACTGCGTTGCTCTTGGTAATACCTAACACCTAATGGGCAAATTTAACCCTTTGAGACCTCAGTGTGAACTCAGCTTCAGCTCTTCTCTCAAGAGCCCAGTTAGGCTTAGCTGTTCAAAACACGCTCCTGCCAGTAATGAGCTGTGTTTTCACATAATTAACCCATAGCACTATGCATTGAGACCTTCCAAACAGCTAGTCATGTTGTTCTTGTGTGAGTTCCCCGAAAGAATCACATGCTCTGACCAGCTTAGGGTGCCTGATTCTACTGGGGAGGGGTGAAAACAGTAGAGAGAACTATTCTAGAGCTGCATTCCCAATCAGCTGCAACATTTCTTGTGTGTAAATCAACTCTTGAGCTGTGCATAATAAGAAATACTGTTCCGAGAGTGCACACAATGTTATCAAAGTTATCAAAGTATGCTCTTCAAAACATCATTTGGACCGATTTCCTGTCTTCCTGTTGAAATCGTTGTTATGTATTAATGTCTAGACTGGCCTCTGCCTTGGCTGTTATGAAATCAAGCACAGTTTTTGTGCGTTGTGGTATGAAGAGCTGTAGAAGTCTAAGCAGTTGGCATTCCACAGAGTAGAGATGGACTTCCATGATATTGCCCATGCCTCTCCCTTTCCCATGAGAGCCACTGTAGCGACTGAGTGCCTGTCGACTATTTCCAGCGGATGTTATCTACTACAACTGGAAGGTGCCAGAGGGAGAGAGACATGACTCTGCTCTGAAGAGGAACAGAGAGGCTTTAACCACTGAAGTCAAGCTCTGGGAGGGGTACCTGCAGAAGGTAAACGCACCGACAACATGTACACTCCTACCATCCCAACTAACATCTGTGTTTGAAAATCAAATCCGAGGTTTGATTTTCCGACATCCTGAATGTCGGACCATCCCACCAGCGCTTGAACGCGCCATAACTCCTTTTCCTGTCTTCCAGCTGGGAGCGGGTTCTTGCCTGGCAGGGAAGACCTTCTCAATGGCTGATGTGGCTGTTTATCCAAATGTCGCCTATCTCTTCCGCTTTGGGTAGGTAGACACTTTAAGGGCAAAATGAACTGGCGGGAACTGTGCATAGATGAATGGATGAATGAATATAAGGCAAAAGAAAGGGTGACTAAAGATGGACTTTAGCTGACCGCCTGACAAGAGGATGAATGGATGGATGGACGTATTAGATGTGTGATACCTTTTTCTTTCCATTCTGTAGGTTGTCTGCAGAGCGTTACCCTAAACTGGCAGAGTATTATGCTCTGTTGAAGGACCGCCCCAGCATCAAAGCCAGCTGGCCTCCACACTGGCTGGAGAACCCCCAGGGCCAAGACACACTCAAAGACATCTGAGATTCAAGTTCATCTGAGCATGCAAATTGACAATCCCTTTAAAGCTGATATAACCATTCCTTGCATTGCACTATTGTAACTGGTCACATTTTTTTTTTTTAAATGCACTTCTTCTGACATTGTGGCTGTTTTAAAACCTGAACGTCCATTTTGTTTGTGTGATTTGTCAGATATAGATGGTTCACTTTGCAATGTAAATGAAAGCAATAAAAAAAAAAGATTGTTAATTTTGCCTGCTTTCTTACTGTGAAGCTCAGCATACACAGAGCCTGCATCATGATCGACTTTACATAACATTCCTTTGCATTTAGTCCCACTTTTGCCAGGAATGTATGTCTGTATAAGGGAAATGATGATTTGAATATCTCTACTGGTTTCTTTTTAGGCATCTAGATAATGTAGGCAATGATAGAGTACAAGCACCAAAATCAGGATCCTGACACCAAAATGTGAACTTCAAATGCAACTCTTCTACCTTCAGTCCTGCACCTGTATGGTTTTGACAGCAGAGGTCGCTAGATTTGAATAAACCACTGCTGCTGTCCTCCTGTTGGTGTTCTTCCCCATCTTCCTACCATCTACTCTTTTGGGCCTACAGTTCTGCTAGTCCCACTTTGGCCATCAGGCGGTGATACACACTGTGCTGGAGTGGAGAGACTAGAGACAACACATGAACTCGGATCCCTAGACTTTTTCATGTCAAAGAACCCCAACAGGAGCAGGAGCGTGAAACCTCTGATCAGAATAGTAGCTGTTATACATTCTCTCATTGTGTTGACTTACACGGAATTAAATAAGAGTGAAATTGACCTAATCCCGTGGCGGTGGCACTGTTTGTTTTATGAGGCATACCTCGAATTTTACAGATCCACTCCAGGGGTTTTTATAAGCTTTTTATTTTTCAGCCCAGCGTCCAACTGTGCCATTTAGTCGCTCACCCTGGAATCAAAGCGAATGGAACCATTATCACTGTTGGGGAGCCACCAGATTCAGGCCTGCAAGCCATTTTTCATCCCCGACTCACAGTTTGACATGCGCTGATGTAGTTTATAGCATGATGTTACATGGTGTTTGCACAGCAGGGCTGCATAGTTTCCCAAGCCAACGCTCACGACTGAATGAGTCAAAAATCAATACTGCAAATAGTTCAAAAGTACAAATTTGGGGACCACAAAATACTCCTTTAGCCCACTTTGCAGATGCTGAACCATCACTCTGACTGCAGTTGTGCTTGAAGAAACTTGGCTGGTTTCAATAGAATACCAGCGAGACTCCGAAGATGGGAGCTCATTTCATTTTAGTGGGTCTGCTCTGCCTCTGTGGGCTCTCCGTTAGTCATGGTAATGTTGTTTTACATATGCGGCTACCTTTATGTGTAGCCACATGTGCCCACAAGTCCAGGTGTCTATTTCTTATTATGTGCCTCCATGTAACTATGTATGTATGTTTGTGTGCGTGTGTTTCTCTTTCCATTTCTCCAGAGTGTGTGCGAGAGCATCTGGAGAATGTGGACTTCCCGGGAACGGACCTGACATCTGTCTACTCTCCTGATGCGGAGCATTGCCAACTGCTGTGCACCCAGCACCCGTCCTGCCTCTTCTTCACCTTCGTACGACCTGACTGGACCGTAGATAACAGGTAAATTACAGGCAATTAGTCACTAAAATAAATAAGCCTATATATTGTGAGTCATTACACACTGCTTATTTTAGAAATGCATCTGATTCTGCACCTATACATTCTCAAACAAAGCTGTGGTTGGTGGAATTTTTGTACATTTGGCCTGATTTAAGTAGAAATTGTATTATTATTATTGTAATTAAAAAAAAAAATCAATTAAAATATTGTAGTTTTAACCACAGCGATTAGATTTAACAGCATTGTTATGCACAGCCATTAGGCACCACTAGGCCTGTATATAGTGAGCCATAACAGCCATTACGCACTGCTTGGCATACATATAGCCATAATAGCCCATTGATTGATTAGTAGGCACTGACAATATGAAACCTATGTACTCACTATAAATCATGCTTGTAGAAAAGGTATTTTAACACTAGAAAGTTGAGAACAGTCAAGTGTCACAATACATCAGTATTTATAGTATCTTGACACTTTAGTAACCAGTAATAAATTATTGCATTAATAACTTTAGAATAATTAAATGATTTGTATAATAATGTATTGATAATTCTTATATTACTAACAACATATTAATCTGTCAATGAAGATACTATATCTTTATCCAAATGTATTTATTTGCTGGATTATTTTTCACAACATTGGTTATTGCAATCTTTTTGCTTTATTTATTTTATCATTGCCCACACTCACTATTTGTCTTTTCTATATTTAATTCTCTGCTGCTGTGACAACCCAATTTCTCCATGGGGTTCATTAGTTTTTCATCTAAAAGTTACACACAAAAAATACTGTGTATTCTCATTCTCACCAATTTGATATCCAGCCTCAGCCCAAGGTACAAGGGCATATGGTTTAAAGTAAAGTCATGTGAGAGACCGTGGAGATTAGATGTCCCTCTGATCCCCTTTGTGCCATTCGCCAAGATTTTCATGGGCCTGTACTTCACTTTGTAGTGTTATTAAATGCACATTTCAGATACAAGTAGTGGAAAGACTGTCTGTCACTCTCAAAGACACAGCACCTTTCAATGTAGCATATAGACTATAATATTTTCCATGAAAGCATTTTCCTAAAATCACTTTAGCCACTGGAGCTGCAGATTCACTTGAAACCAGTCTAAAAGTCAATAGGTCAGTGCTGTTTGCGAGGTCATAGATTTGTTTGCGCACATGCCCTCTCTGTAGTTATTGATCGTTGACCACAGATGCACCTACCTCTCTCCACCAGGCACTTCTACTGCTACCTCAAGTCAACTCCCTCTGGAGAGCCCAATCGTCAGACGTCACTCCTGGGCGTCACCTCTGGCTTCTCTCTCAAAGCCTGCAATCCAGACCCTAGTAGGAACACAACCACTCTGAACCAGTTCATTCCCAAAATCATTAGCTAATGGATGATTAGCGATCCCATCCCACTCTCCTTACAACAAGCTCATCTTGTGTATCTATCTGTCTGCCAGAGCCTTGCCTGTCTAAGGTGTACCAGAACATGGACTTCCCAGGAGCAGACTACCGCTTCCTGTTCACAGCAGACTACGAGGAGTGTCAGAGAGCCTGCACACATGACCCTAGCTGTCAGTTCTTCACTTTTGTCAATGAAGTCTTCACACCAGCGAAGATCAGGTAAAGTGGGACCGCACACCAACTGCAAATTGGATTTTTGTTTTTGCAAACATTTCCCAGAGGCAGAGCCGCTCAGATTCAGATCCTGAATGCTATCGTCATGAATGAATGAAAAAATTGTCATTGCCATTTCTCTATTTTTTATTTATATTAAGACCAGAGTTCCTTCTTTGCCATAGCTTGCTCTCCCATTCCCTATATTCTCTTCTCTATGTTTCTTGTAGATATAAGTGCCACCTGAAGTTCAGCTGGACAGTACCCAGGACTCATATTGTAGAAGCAACGGTTGGTGTGGTATCCGGATTCTCCCACAAATTACAAACACCTACACAGTTTGACACAGGTATGCAAGATGCTATAAACGTTTATAAAAACACATATTGCAGGCTGTTGTGCATGCTTTCTCACCATATATCTGTGTGCCTTTGTGTGTATGTGTGTGTGTGTGGGTGTGTGGGTGTGTGTACACAGCGTGTCAGGCCAAGTTATTTCCAAGTACTGACATCCCAGGAAGCGACTTGGAGATGCTGCTCGCTGGCTCTCCTGAACACTGTCTCAGCTTGTGCTCTGCTCATCCACGCTGTACCTACTTCTCTTATTTCGCCTCTCACAACAGGTAGTCGTGTGTGTTTGTGTGTGTGTGTGTGTGTGTGTGTGTGTGTGTGTGTTTGTGTGTAAAGCTGATGATACACAGGCAATGTTTTAGAGCAGAAATAACATACATCTTCTTTTCTACTGAAAATGTAATAATTGAATAATTTTATCAAGGTTATCCACTGAACTGAAATTCCATAACATGTATTATAGGCTTATGTATGGCTCTGGCCATACATAATCTAGATTAAATGTTATATAAAAAGAATCACAGCTGTTATGTCCTAGTTGTGTTTACTATTTAGTAGTAGTTGGACCATTTCAAAAATATTTTGGGCTGAGGACAGGTCACCTGACCAATTTTCTTGTCTCTGATTGGCTGATGTTGAAAACTGCCAGCAAAGCTTGCTCTCCGATCAAGCTTGGCTAGATTTCAGACAGTTTTCAGTGATTAAATATTTCCAGTGAGTCCAGCAAATCTTTCCCTAAACATTTGGCTGTGTATCATCACCTTACAAGTATCTGTGTGTGCACTTTGATTACAGTAGTTATACAGCTTTTGAGGGGGCATTGGAACTCACAATATTTTTCTGAAGATAATACTTTATATGACTTGTTTTTTAGTTTGCTCATGTGCCAAATAGGTGGAGTTTGACATATAGGACAATACAATGCGTGGCAGAAAGTTTAGAAAATTACAGGAAAGTACTGAGAAGTCGGTTTAGTGTGCCTTGACTGCTGACAAACTAGTGTTTGACCCAGGCCTGTTTTCTGCTTTGTGTTATCTCAATGACTACTCATAACACTAATAGCAGGTTTTGTTGTCATTATTTTTCCAGTAAGAGGTTCCACTGTTACCTGAAGAGCAATCCAAATGAAATGGTGACCAGGGCTCAGGATGGAGTCACCTCTGGGGTACCAGCACGCTTCTGTCAGCCAGATAACAGTATGTAAAAACACTACTGTCACTGACAGAGGGCCAGATCTGACATTACACTTTGACAAATTTTGGAAACACACAGGAACGCTGAGTGTTTGCAGGGAAAGGCTAACTCTGTGGGAACGTTTTCTGTCTTTCTTCATGCCTTACAAAGTTTTTTTCTCTTACCATTTTACACTATTCATAGTGAAAGTGGGGTTAGATCATTTTGTGTCCTGTCCTGTGTAATTTAGTGTCTTATCCTGTGTAATGTATGTCCTGTACCTTTAGGTGGCTTTTTTTTTTCTTGACATGCGCCATCTTTGTCTGCATTTAGCACAAGCAAACGTTTATGAAAAAAAGGAAAAAAGAAAATGCAAATTTGCCATCGCCTACAGCTTATTTTTCAAAGTTCCATGTAGATGATGAAACCCTCTCTCAGCGGGTATGAATGTCTGCCCTGCTACTATGTTGTATCGCATTATTCCCTCCTAGCCGTGACTCTCTGTGTCTCATTTCTGTTTCGTTTCATTCTTTCTTTCATTCGTTTCTGTGATTTGACCAGCAGAATAACTCTGACCCTGTCTGCACTAATAGGCTGGATGAAGGTCGCTCATGATGGAACAGATTTCCGAGGTGATGACATCCGCTACGTGCTGCTGGACGACCCAGAGACCTGCCAGCAGACCTGCACTGAAGAGCCCAACTGCCAGTTCTACGCCTACGTCAAAGACACCTTCATTAACTCTGACAATTGGTATGCTGCATGCACGCACACACACACACACACACACACACACAAATATTGTCAAATGGAGTTAAAGCTGCACTTTACACATTGGTCGTCCCAAATGACAGTAAGAGGTAACGGTTTCAAAAATGTGGACTTTAATACCCAGATATTATATAATGTGAGGTCAATAAACTGCACACAACATGCTCATGTTTACCAACCCGGCCGGTCTGTGATCACTTTATACCAAAGGATACAAAAGGGACGACAGGCAAGAGATCTAACACTGGTGAGTCCAGCTTTCTCTGGACTCGCTGCTCACTGCTGTTCAGGAGACAGTTTGTATTTCCCTTTGAAGTTTTGATTCATCACTTCCAGAATTTCCTTTGGGCAAATAGGACAGTCAGGGGGAACGGGACGCTCTTCTCCACTGCGGCCCCACTCTGTGATTTAGGCTGAAGCGACAGGTGTAATTTGACAATAAAAATCCAGCTTTAATATTCAGTTATTCGAAGACGCTGTGTTTGATTTTGTGTCCTAGGCGTCGCTGCTACCTCAAGCGTGTCATCACGATGCCCACCCCAGCCAGAGTTTCCACCTTGGCCAATGTCGTGTCTGGATTCTCCCTGAAGGGCTGCACACACACACTCACATAGATGCACGCGCAAGATATGCAGATGAAATGAAAAACCCCTGGTTTCGGGGCATAACACATGTGGGATCTAATAAAAAAAGATTCAGCGAGGGGAAATTTGCCTGGATGAGTTTATTTAGAGCAGAGAGACGTGTTCTCTCGCTTCCCCCCGTTTCATCCGTCTCTTTCTCTCATTTACTGCCCTCCTCCCTCCGTATTGATCCCCCGCCTTCCTCTCTTCCTCATTCTGCATGGGCTGCAGCGTCTGCCCCCTTCAACACACACACACACACACACACACTTCCCTCCTTCCTTCCCCTATTCTCTCCGTCCCTCCCTTCCCTCCTTCCCCTCCAACACCCCCCCCCCCCCCCTCCTCCTCCCCCCTCCCCCGTGGGAAACCCAGTGCAGTGTGATTGTGGTTGTCCTTCCTGGAAGCTGTGGTGGTGACTCTGGCTCCTCCACTCAGAGGCCAGAATAGTGCCAGCCAGCCTCTCTCTGTGTGTCTGTGTGTGTGTGTGTGTGTATCCGTGTGCGTGTGTGTGTGTGCGTGTGCGTGTGTGTGTGTGTGCGTGTGTGTGTGTGTGCGTGTGCGCTCCACAAACATTCCACCACCATACCGTCCGTCCGACCGCCGGCCGGCCTCGCACGAGAGCCACGCCGCCACCGCGGTTCAGCCCTGACGCCAGCCCCGAGGACTCGCATTACAGCTCACACACACACACACACACACACACGCACGCACGCACACACACACCACATAAACAAAACACTAAGCAAGGCACAGACACACACACGCAGGACAACAAAACACATAGACTGACTGAAGCGCACACTCGCTCAAATAAACAATATGCACATTGCGGAACACACACACTTTGGACCGCGGACCACAGACATTGCATCCTGAAGTAGATCAAAGCGTTCCCCCGGCAGTAAACACACACAAGGCTCTTCTCTGCTCTCTCATCCCCGCGGAGCCGTTTTTGGTGAGGCGCGGTGCAATTACGGCCCTCTTCTCGAGAAACAACTCGTTGCGACTGTCAGTCATCGTTAGTCGGGGGGGTGGGGGGGTGGGGGGCACTCTTGAACGTGCCGGACGACTCCATTGGGCCGTTCGCACCGTTCCTCTTCCTGTCCTTTCAACCCTCCGAAAATCCCTCCCTCCCTCCTCTCCTCCCCCCCCCCCCTCTTATTGAACTTCTACGCCGAATCAGTCACTCGACCGCAGCCCTTCAGATCTTTCTCTTTGTTTTTTCTCTCCCTCTCTCTCTCTCTCTCTCTCTCTGTCTGCCGCTCTGTATCTCTCTATCCCTCCCTCCCTCCCTCCCTCCCTCCCCCAGCTTTCGTACTGTCTGTCCGCCGTCGAGGAGACAGTGGCGCAGACAAACGGGGAGAGAAGATATCCGCTGGTAGACCGCGAGATTGGAGAGAAAGAATGGCAGAGAGACAGCGGGAGGAGAGGAAGACGCGTAGATTGATAGGATGGGTGGAAGTTAATTACAGAGTCCTGCCAATGAGAGGGCAAAGTGATGGGTCTGTTTGCGCCGCCGCGGCATCCCGAAAACATCACCCGCGCCCACCGTGTTTATCCGCCGCGGGCCGCAAGACCACAACTCACCATCAGCCATCACTGGAGACAGCTCAGATACCAAGGGGGTTACGGCTGGGGAGCAGGCGAGCCGTGTTTGCAGACAAGGCTAATATGGATAAGTGGGTAACATCGTTTTTTTTAACCGTTGTTTTTCCAGCATTGATAGCGGCTAATGTGTGGCCGCAAACAAACAACAGCTAGTCAGTTGATTGCGGCGGGAAAGCGACAGCCAGTTGTGTTTGTGCTCGCTCATGCAGTCCACACACTCAGAAAACACACACACACACACAGCAATAAAAAGAGACAAAAGTCAAGGCACTTAGTCTTTATAAAGATTCCTGTCAAACATTCCTCGTCAATCGGACAGAATCATAAAAAGTAATCCAATGTATAAATGATTTGAAAGAGCATCATCAAACATCACAGTAAAAAGATCAGTGAAACCTCAACTTCAGTCTCTGTTGAGAGTTATTTATGGCTCTGGTGTACAGTCTTCTGTGTGTGTGTGTGTGTGTGTGTGTGTGTGTGTGTGTGTGTGTGTGTGTGTGTATTGGTCGGACATGATCACGAACATGAATTTACTCAAAACCTTATTCACTGTCGCGCGTCTCGCTTCATTCCTCTCTTCGCGGCCTCTTCCGTTCCTTCGCATCCACACTATTCTTCATTTTTTTCCTTTATTTGATTGTTCTTGATTATCTGAGACTTCGCCCCATCTGATATGGCTTTTAGAGTCCCTCTCATTTAGAGACACCGATGAAATGTCCAACACCTTTTCTCCCACAACATCTTATTGGCTATACGCCGCACATCTGAGCTCCATGTCCGCTGTACAGAGTTCATTTGGAAAGCAAAATTCAGAGAGTTCGCCCTCAGAAGGCCCCGATCTCAGTCCCCCAGCCCTGGGCCGACTTGGCCGATCCGCCCAAGCCCCTGCGCTGGGCCGCGGGAGACCCCAGGGGCGCGAAGGGCCTGAAGGAGACTTGCGGCGGGGCGGAGGACGACGGCAGTGAAGTGGAGGCGGAAGGGGAAGAGGAGGAAGGGGGCGAGGCCCTGGAGGCGGGGCCGTGAGGGGACGGCTGGGCGGGTCTGTGGGCCGGGGAGGGGGCGAGGGCCGGGGACGGGGGCAGGGAGGGCACCCGGCGCACGGCGGCCAGGGCGGCGGGCGCCAGCAGCGGGGGCGCCCCCTGCTGGCAGCCGGCCAGCGGGGCGAGGCGGAGGGTGGCGTGCGACGGGTAGCTCCCCAGGAGGGCCAGCTCCCTCCGCCCGCCGGGGAAGGGGGGCGAGGACGAGGCCGGCGAGGAGGAGGGGGCGATCTGGGGGAAGGACGCCCACGGCCAGGGAGGGAATGGCAGGGCCGAGGTCGGGGCTGACTGGAGGAGGAGGGGGTCCAGCTCGCTCGCGCAGTGGGAGAGGTGGGAGACCAGGCGGGCGCCGATGGGGTCCGGGGACTCGGCTCCCCCCTCCAGGGAGCTGAGGTACCGCACCACCTCCCCAACACACTCCCTGAACCCCAGGGTCCTGTAGTCCACTGCCAGGGCCCGTGCATCAAAATAGCCTGAGAGAGAGAGAGAGAGAGAGAGAGAGAGAGAGAGAGAGAGAGAGAGAGAGAGAGATATTAGAGATAACAGTGGTGCAAAGCAGCTGAAAAGTAGATCTGAGGAAAGCAGAAGACCCAGATTTCTCACCTTTTCCCCCCATGGCGTGCAGGAGTTTGAGGTGGTCCACAGTCATTTGCAGAATCTCTGCCTTCTCCAGCTTAGAAGAGCCCTGAAGAGAAAATGATCGGCAACATTTTACTCCACAGCGTCAGATTTTTATTAATTTTACCATAAGCAGAAGCCCAGTGGCTATGATGGGTCTCGGATTTTGAAAAGAATCCTTTATTTTTGGGGAGCAGTTACCTGTTTCTCAAAGGCGCTGGGCACCAGTCTCCTCAGCTCCGACAGGCTGTGGTTGATCCGATCCCTCCGCCTCTTCTCTATGATCTACATACCAAGAAGAGGAGGACAGGACTTAGGAATTAGGATCGAGCTTTATCGGCAAAACTGACACATAAAGGAGCACAGTCGCATCATGACTGACTCACCCCTCTCCTCTTCTTTCGGGCCAAAATCTGCGAGGTGCTGCCAGGAGACATGGACCCGGTGACTGGGCTGAGAGATGGGAAAGGGTGGGGGTGGGGGTGGCGGGGGGGGGAGCATTGGCACAGAAAGAAGCATGGTAACTTTGATGCCCCTGCATATTGTTATCATTACCCTCCCTAATATGACACAGAGGCAGGATGGCACATCAGCTCCCCTCAATCTAATTTGTGTTTTGGGTACAGAACGGCATGGGAGTGCCCGGGAGAGGAGGGAGGACGAGATTTCTTCTTCTTCTTCCTCTTCTTTTTTTTTCTTTTTTTTTTTCTTGCCTTAATGCGTTTCTGGACATTAGTCTCAGTCAAATGACATGCTGTTCTCCTTCCATCCGAGCAAAGCACTTTTAGAAAGATGATTATATAGCCGCGGGGCAACGCTTTTCGCTCGCATGGGGCTCCAGCGTGCAGCGTGGGATCCGGGCTCCGCCGAACGCAGTCACTCAATATGGATCGTGTTTGTTTGTGAACTCTCGTCTTACAGGCTTAAAAGAGTCTGACAGCTTGGAGTCCCTTTTCAACTGCCTCACCAAAGACTTATTGCGTTTCTATTAGATTTTAACATGAAGGCTGCCAATTTAGCTGTGTGTTTTTGTTTAGGTTTATGTTTGATGGTGCTGTCTCAAGAATGTGGGCACTGTCTTCTGTTTGCATGTCATATGGCAATTTGATTTATCCAAATGCTCTTTAGTATTATTCACTCGCTGGGTATTTGAATCTATGGAGCCTGATGTAACCACTATTGCCATGTGTGCTTTCATTCAGATGCGCTGTTTCAAATAAGTTACGATAAATATTTACTTTAATTTACATTGCTATGATAGAGACAAGCAAGGAACTTCACTAATGCAGCCACAATGCTAGATGATGTAATGACTTGTAGTGAATGTGTGAGATGTCAGTGCCATTTTACTGCTAATCAAACATTTTACCACCACAACACTGACACAATTAATACTAGAAACAAATTAGACTACAGTTTTGTTCACTGAAGAGTCAAAGCATGCAACAGCTTGGACTGATAGGTTGCATTTGCATTCAGAGGAATTTTTCAAATATCAAACAGTAAACTTTTCACATCCCACAGAGCAAAACTGGCATGTCCTTTTTAATTTAAATTTTGAATTTGGGTTAATTTGAAAAAAATATGACCATATGTATTTGTAGAGTTACATTATATGAAAAACTAATTTTTGACCAAAAATGTCAGATGGAATTTTATAACTCCACACTCCACATAAATTTCCCTTTTGATTTTCTGTATATGAAATAATATAAAAGGGAGTGCAAGATTGTTTAACCTGTTTAGCCTATTTCAATAGTTTTAAAGATGTAATATCCAGATCTTTAGCACTGAATTATATTTCTCATATAAGAGGAAAAAACGTCATATATCATATTGTGACTAAAGAGAGTATAATAAAACCATATCACTAAGTTCACTGTCTGTGTGTCTATTTTTCCTACAAAGTGCCACATAATGTTCCATATTATTAATAATATATTACCACCTTTCTTGATTTGGTGTAAAATTGACAATTCACATTTGTTGTTTCTGCAACAACAACAGTTCCTGAAACATAAAGGAGTAAAAACTAATAAATTATTGTCATATAGAATCATTACCTATTCAATGAATAAATTGCGAGTTATTGTTACTTTATTGATTTATGCTGTTATTATTATTGTATTGAATTCTGAGGGTTTTTTTGGCTCACAGACTCAGATGTGTTTGTATGCCAGAAATCTCACATATTGAATGCATTTATTATCATTTGATGCGATATAAATACATGCCAGTATAAATTCTGCCACTGTTAATCTAAAATGTTTTTCACTCCCTATGACAGGGAGTGAAAAACATGGCAGGCCTCACATGAACCTATACTTACAGTAATGCATGGTATATTATCAATCCCTGTACTTACTTACATGGGCAACTAAAAGGAGCAAACATGACGATGTTGCATAGAGAGATAACAGTGAATCTATATTTCCAAATGAGTCGATGGTAGAGATTTGTTGCTGGACTGTAGGCCTGAAGCAGTATTACAAAGCCAGTTTAAGGTTGGTGTATGAAGATTTACTCTCAGGATGGCCCACTACTTGCACAATTTTGTCAAGTATTGCATAAAAATAAGTACATAGTATGGTTTGTATGCACGAAACATTTAAGAATACAAGTCACTGATCTTAAAACCAACCTTACTACTCATAAAACCATATCAACTGCTAGGATTTAAACAGTGAAACTTCTCTGCAGTCTATACATTTTCAACCTGGTTGTGACTATTCATATGAATGTCAAAGTTTCAAAACACTTGTAATGTGTATTGTGATGTGTAAACTGCAAATAAGTCTTCAGCTAATAATTCTATTTGAATAACAGTTTCCTCTGAGATGCTACAACCTTCGGTGTGGTTAGAGAGGAAGGGTTACAGTCTCAGGTGTGAGGGGCGGATGCTCACCAGTAGCTGTCCTCCTGTCCCACGTCAATGAACTCGTCTGTGTCCGAGTCTGGGGAGCTGTAGTCATGAGATCTCTTCATCTCTCTGCCTCTGGATGGGTGGATGGATGGATGGGTGGATGGATGGATGGAAGGATGGATGGACTTGGGTGAAGGAGCGTGATCGCTTGGCGGCCGCTCTCTTTCCCCTCCGCAGGCGACGCTGTGAAGACTGTGTGCCCTCTGGAGGAACTGCCCACCCTCTGTGCCCCTCACTCTCTCTTTTACTGAAAAAAAAGAGCCTTGTTCTCCTCTGTTACTGTTGTCTTGTCCCTTGTTTTTTTTGTTTTTTTTTCCGTTCCTCCGCTGCCTCTGTTTCTCCTGTCCTCCCTTCTGTGATTCAGCGGTGCCACTTGATCGTCCCCCAAGGGCCCATGACAACTAAATGTTTTCACTTGCTGCTTCAGTCCTTTACTCTATCATTGGCATCCAATCACTCTCTCTCTCTCTCTCTCTCTCTCTCTCTCTCTCTCTCTCTCCCAGTTATTTCTCTCTTGGCTCCCTCTCTCTGTCACAGCCACCCAATGACAAAACACGACTTTGGCACTTGGGGCAGGGTTGCCAGTTTTGGCTCCCCCCCTCTCTCTCTTTCTCTCTCGCTCTCTCTTTCCCTCCTCCCTTCCTTTCATCTACCCTTCCCTGGCTTCTCACCCCCCCCGCCCCCCCCCTCCCTCCCTCTTCTTTCCACCCCTTTGCTCAGTCATCCTCAGTCAATTAGCCTCCTCATATCCTCAGTCTCATCCTGCTCTCTCGCTCTCTCTGTCTGTCTTCCTTTCTTTCTCTTTCTGCTCCTTTAATTATACTTGGAGAACAATGGCAGAGGAGAGAAGGAGGGAGAGACGAGCAGAGTGTGGGAATGACGGGCTGTGAAAAGCCTTCATCGGCTACAGGGGAGTTGTGTGAAGATACACAACGTTGGCCTCCCATACATACACACAGGTGACTGGAGGAATCATATTACTGTGTGTGTGTGTGTGTGTGTGTGTGTGTGTGTGTGTGAGAGAGAGAGAGAGAGAGAGAGAGAGAGAGAGACAGTGATGTAGTGTTAAATAAAAAGTCGGGTAAACTTGACCTCCAATCAGTGATCAAGCATCACCAAATAATCAAGCCAATATGAACAAAAATCAACTATATTTTCAGAAAAGCATGAATTCATGTTTTGTTTTATTAAAAGACCCTATCCTAATATAACATACATCAGTTACTAAGTTGTACAAACTTTAAATCAGCCTTGGAACTGTGTTACATTATTATACATATTGTTGATTATGCTGTACTATTATGTACTATTATGTTTTCAAATCAAATAATTCATCATCTCTATATGATTGAATGCACAAACTGTTTACATTTTGCACACTGCTTTGTCAGTGTTGTTTCTGATAAAAGTCGTTGAATTTAATTTTAACAAGAAAAAAAAAAAGATTTTTAGAAAGTGAGATGAGAGCTCGGGCACAAACTCTTGAACTAAGCTGCGAACTGTCCATCTGTCTGCTGTGTGTCTGTGCAGTGAAGAGGGCAGGTACTGCAGGTCAAGAGAGGAATCAGCTAGTGAGTGTCTGAACATCTGGGCTCTTCACTGGACAAGATAGCGCTGTCTGTACACACACACACACCCACACACACACACACACCCGGTTCCTTGTGACACTTAGCGCTTGGTTCCGCTGCCACCGTGGGAAGATCGCTGGTACAGATTGCCATGGAAACAGGAGACCCAGGCGCCGGTTGTTAGGAGCGATGCCTTACTGACCCAGCAGTGTGTGTGTGTGTGTGTGTGTGTGGGTGAAAGAGGCCAAATGGCATGCCCCCTTCCACACAATGCCCAGCTGAGTCCCTCTCTTCCTGCCTGGCAGACTGGAAGGGTGTGTTAGTTTAAACACACTACAATGCATGTGTGTAAGATCTTTGTGTATGTTTTTTTGAATGTGAAAAGTGACTGCTTTTGCACTTATTTTGGTACTGTATGTATTTCCATTGTGAACTCCTTATATGTCTTACTTCCGTTTATGCATGTAGATTTTTGTTTCTTCTCTCTTTGTTTTCTTTTGAGATGAGATGCTTTTACAGCCGCCTCATTTTTGTATCTATCTCACTTTGCAGTAGCTATGCTTTTTTTCTGGTCTTCCTGCATTTTATCATTTTATATGTGTAAAGTAATGAACTAACCGAAACCATGTGCATGTGTGTGTGTGTGTGTGTGTGTGTGTGTGTGTGACATGACGAGTGTCAGCAATCAGTGTGACCATCACCAGGGGGCTTATGGTGTGGTGAATATGAGTCAGGACTAGCGGAAAAAGAGAGATCTCTCTTTCTCTCCTTCCCACCCTCCCTCCAAACAAACCCCCGCTACAACCCCCCACCCCCCACCCCCTCCATCCACATATCCTTTCATTACCAATCATTGCTTAATTCAGATCTGGATCTCATTTCAGCATCAGAAAACAGGGAAGAAAGAGAGTCTGAGAGAAAAGAGACATCTATGAAGTCAGGCCTCCGTCTCCGCTCTGTTGTTATTTTTATCACACACCCACCCTCTCCCCTTCAAATAATAACTCTCTTCTCCCTATCGCCAGTCGTTTCTGTATGAAATCACTTTGGTTCCATTCATTTTTCCTTTTTTTTTGTGACCGGCCCCGCCTCTCGGTTAGACAGCTCTTCTTTTTAGGAGGAGGCGAGCTGCATGAAAAACGTGCATGAAGTGGAAAGTAATTAAGAAGATGAATGAATAAATAAATAAGTTAATTATAAGAAAAATTGTTTTGGAGGGGGGAAAAAGCAAAGGGAGGGCGAAGGAAGAGAACAAGAGAGAGCTGGCACTGGATGGCGTGGTGGAATTCTGGGAGATTTCTGGCGATCCTGGTCGGCCACTTCAAGTCCTCTCCCTCCCCTTTTCCCATCCAGCACCCCCCCCTCCCTCCAAACCACAACAAGGCTGCGTCCCTTATTGAAATTAACTAGCTCATACTTTTACAATTTGCGCACACACGCACACACGCACAGCTTGAGTATGAACGTGTGAACGCTCGCAGACACACGCACACACGCACACACATGGCCATGAACTCATTCATACAAACACACACACACACACACACACACGCAACCCCCTCACGCGAATGCGGACAGTACATACCCACACTTTATAAGGCACAAACACTCAAGCGCAATTATTGTCCCTGATGCATGACTATTGCTATTGTTTGAAAGTCTGTGAGATGGAACCAGCTCCGCATGGTATTTTGTTTGTGTCTTATCCTCTGCATTCATGTCAAACTGAATAACTGCCAGGGATTAGAAATGTCTCACTACATGGTTGACTTTGATTATTATTTATTCTATTTCCCTGCTATTTTCCTGCGACATTTTTAACATTTTCCAACATCTGGATACCTCCGTTCCCCCTTGATATAATAAAGGTAATGCTGTAGCAAAAGATTTCCAATGTGCAATTATTTTTCACCTGTGAAAAGTGAACTATAGAGAAAAAGGAGTAAACCCGGAGTAAACTACTGAACATCTAAAAGGCAAAAAGAGGCAGAAAAGTCCATGCTCTGCTCCCAAAACCGTGTAAAAGTGCCAGCACCAGAAGACAAACATTCACATACTGAAGTACCAGAACCCAATTTGAAGATATAGACAGTCACATGATTCATAACCACAACCTACATGTACATATTTACAAGAGTACATAATGCATTCAAACCAGTACATGAGAATTGCATGTTTATTGAACAGTATACAGCATTACTTCAATAGAAAATCTCATTTTTGCACACAGCAGTGGGTTCATGGCACTAGCAAGTTCAGGACAATGCATTCAGATCCAAGCCAAAATACACAAATTACAGAAAAAATATGGCATGGCGGACCAAATCCCAGATGGTGGGCCGCGTCCCAAAAAGTATGAATGGACATTCAGAACTGCAACAGTTGCGGTGTTTGTTAATATGCCTTCTAATAAGCAAGGTACCTCAAAATCACTCCTCAAATATCATCGAAGCAGCATTCTAACAGTCAAAACAGAATGTCTTTTCGCTGGCTGGGAGCCCTTTTGCGGAGGTTTTAAAAAGAATTTGCGGAAGGCCAAATGTGGCCATAGCAATAGCTTTTCACATACACCCATAAAATCAGTTGATTCCTTATTGGTATGAGGCCTTTATAGTAGTCAGCCTGTGGCCTGGCGCTCAGCGGCTGGGGTCAATATCGGATTGGCATGGGAACTGGCACCGGAGTGCTTTGGCACTGTCCGGGCCGGACCCCGGAGGGAATTATCGGCCCTTCAGACATGTAAGGAATGCCTGGGACCTGCGGCACTGCCCGGCTGGCCCGCTCCACCACTCACTGGGAATAACCTGGATATATTAGACATTCCTGGGAACGCCAGGCTCGTTCCCGGGAGCCTGGGATCTACAGAGTTGCAGCGTGTTTCCATATAATCGGATATGAGGTGTGAACAAAGGTAGAGAGGACAGAATCGGGATTTATGGTCAAGACGGAGCGATAGAGACGGTGGCTGCCACGATGTGAGGTGTCAAGAGGGCGAGTGATAGGTCGGAGAGAGAGAGAGAGAGAGTCCTCCCTCCTCATCCGGCTCCCCTACGCAAAGATAAATAAAGAGGCTAAAAGCCGAAGAGAGGAAGCAGAAAGGAGCTTTTGTGGCTCCGGAGTGGGGTCCCTTTCATGGCGGTTCCCACAGCACTGGGCCTGTGATGACATTCACCATGTTTCACACACACTCTCACACACACACACACACACACACACACACACACAAACACATGCTGACGGGCCCTGTGACTGCGGTGACTTTCGCTGGTGCCGGGCCCCAGACGGGACGGCGAGGGCCCCGAGAGCCACAGGCAGCCATTGTGCTGTCGCCGCGGAAACCAGCCTCTTCATGTCAGACATGTTTTTCTGTTTGTTTTCTTTTTTATGTCTTTAATGTGGGCAAGGGGGAATGTTTCCCCCTCTCATCCCCCCCCCCCCCCCCGCACCCCTCCTCACTGCTCTGCGTTATTTCCCCCCAATACCCCTCTTCCTCCTCCTCCTACCAATCCATCCACATTTGTTTCTCTTCTTCGACCCCCCCTTCTCCTCCTCCTCCACTCCCCTCTTCCCTTAAGTTCGTCTCCCCCCTTTTTTTCCCCCTGGAGATTGTCATTTGTAAAGCCCTTTGCTTATAGACAGCCCGTATCTTTGTCGTGGCGTTGCGGCCTCCCTCTCACTCAGCTCCTTTTTTTTAATCTTTTACTTTATGAGGTTTTGGCACAAACTGGCACTTTTTCTTCCTGGAGTGAAAAAAAAACAACAAAAAAACAAAAAACAAACAATACATGAAACTCTAAAACAACAAGACCTACCCCCCCACCCCCCCATCCCACCCCCCCAAAAGAATTCTGCCTTTCCCACGCTAAGCCAATTTTCTTCACAAGATTAAACAAACTCCCAACAACGAAGAAAGAAAGAGAGAGAGAAAGACAGAAGAGAGAGAGAGTGAGAAAGGCGGGGGGGGGGGGGGGGGGAGTGAAAAAAAAAAAAGAATCTGGTTATGATTCGAGTCTTCGAAAAAAAGCCAGCGGAGGATGCCCCAGAGTCAAAAAACAAATCTGAAAAAAAGCCAACTGTTACTATTTTTAAGTGCTTGAAAAATGCCGGTCGGTGCCATGACTCAAAGGCACGCCGGCTCTCGTCCGTAATCAGTTCATTCTGACTGCGCTCCTCCGCCACATCACACACAGGACACAATCTTTTATGGGCCACAGAGAGAGAGGGGAGAGAGAGAGAAAAAAAAGGGGGGGGGGGGGGGAGTGAAAAATGAAAGAGTGCAGGGGCCTAATCCGCTCTGTCCCCTCAGCCCACGCACGCGACCGTGAGCGGTTTGATGACTGGGGTTTTAAGACTTGGCTAATATTAGAAAAAAAAAAAAAAAAAAAAACGAGTTCTGCTGAAGGATTTGGGACTTTGGAAGCTGACTATCATTCAAGTTTATGGGGTAGCCTAAGGTTTATATGCAAGGAGCCATGTCATGCTGAATTCTTTTAACTGCTTTCTATTTGTGTCATACAAGTTGCTAATGTGAAGGGAAATCGCATGAGTGAACTGAAAAGTGTAGATGACTGGGACGTATTTAGGAAGAAAATACGCCCGCCCAGAGATTTTCTAATAAGAATTTATGCCCTTATTGATATTCCAATGATATTTCCATTTCTGTTAACTGCTGGAAAGCCAGAGGTTTGGATACATTGGGTTCCAGTGTAGTTCACAACCCCGTACTATCACAAAGCTCTGGAGCTGTGTCTCCGCAGGCCCCAGACACCCCCTGACACTGTTTTCTGACAGCCTCTCACTTCCCCAAATCCCCCTCTAACTTTACACCTCAGATTACGGCCTTATCGGGGGAGGCATCCGGCCGACACCTCGCCCCGACGGCAGCTCAGGAGAGCAGGCGTAAGCCCCTAAAAACCGGCGTAAAAAAACTGCCGCCGGGTCATTTTTAGCGTTCCCGGAAAGGGGGATTACGGTGAGTGTGCAGGAGGAGTGAGTGGAGGAAAAGAAAAGGGGGGAAGTGGGAGGAAGGAAGGAGGGACGAGGGTAATGATGAACAGCATTTTATTAGGGCTTCTTTTCCAATGGAAAGGGAAACGGCGTCCAACATCGCTGTCAACGGAGGGAGTTATTACTAGCTTGTTGTTGGTCCTCATAGTGGCTTTTGTGATTAAAAACAACGGCAGCTTGAACGTATCAGCGCATGTGTGATGCTGAGCGTGCTCACTGCAAGCCGTTCACTCTGCACTGTGGTGAGCGTGTCAATGTGATACAATGTGCAGCGCAGGCCGCCCCGTCTGCTCCGTTTTCGGCGTAATTGCAATGCCGCCTGTCCTGGCATCGCACAAACACAAGGCCATGCCATCACAGAGCTTTAGGTAGAGCACAGGAAGGACTATTTGTGTAATGAGCTACACTACCAGTCAAAAGTTTGGACCCACCTGATTGAATGTACTATGCTTTTCATTCTCTTAAAGCCATTTTGGTCTAAAGGCTTATGCTTAAATGTTTGAAATTAGTTTTTTAGACAAATATAAATGGTGAAGTTGATGCCTATGTATGAATTTCTTTGCTTTTCCATCGAGGCAAAGGGCGGCTACTTTAAAGAAGTTTTGATTTGTTAAACACTTTTTTGGTCACTGCATAATTCCATTTGTGTTATTTCACAGCTTCGATGTCTTTACTATTATTCTAAAATGTGAAAAATAGTAAAAAATAAAGTAAAATGTGTGTGTCCAAACTTTTGACTGGTAGTGTACTTCTGTGCGCTCTCGATCCATGTAGTTCACGCCAAAACAGGCTCACTCTCTTTCTCAGACATGAAGTCTTGTTAGAGAATGCTTGAGGTCACGGAGGAAGACTCACCAACTAGCCTCATACAGTACAGCAGGCTTTGATCTTCGGCCTCGGCTGTGGCGAAGCCAGCCAGCCAGCCAGCCAGCCAGCTCTGCCGCTCAGGCCCTGCGCTACCGGAAGCTTGTGGTCTGGGACGGCTCCACTTACTACTCTCCTCTGGTGCTAAATATACAATAATAAAAAGGCTGGCAGATTTATTTCAGACCGTGATATATTTCCTCTTCGGCAAGGGAAGAAAAGGCTAGGGGAGAGACAGACGTCTCCAGATCACCGAATGAAGAACATTAAGTGGTAATTACAGAGAGAGAAAGAGAGAAAGAGCGAGACGAGCGTTCCCCCCTCGCTTTTTCTCTTTCTCTTCCTCTTCCTCCGCCACCACAGAGGAGAGTGGCGTCTCCAAACTAAAGAGGGGCGCCCGTCGTATTAGACTCCCAATGATTGGCTATGATTGCATTATCTGATCCCACGAGGGATAAAGGGACAGGGACACACACACATGCACACACACACACACACACACACACACCACACGCCTGTATCTCATTGCCCAGTGATCACTGCCTCCTCAGAAGTCAAACATGGCTTTTTGCAAAACATCTTTAGACATGTAGGAAAATATGATTCAAATTCAGACACTGTCTTTATCTTTTTCAAGTAAGTTCTCCGAAAAACACATACACACACAGACACACACACACACACACACATTCATACACACAAACACACTCCCCTATGCACTCCACTTCACCACTAGTCCACCGCACTCCTCTCGGAGCTCTTTGATCCCCGGTCGAGGGTCCTCTCCGCGGTGCCTCCGTCTGAATTCCAAAGATTCTGGGATAATTCAAACGTTTCACGGCACATACTTGGTCCCCCCAGGAGACAGCGGCGGAGATGGAAAATGCCACCACGGTCCCCGGCTCTCTCTCCCTCCATTGTCCCTAGTCTTTAATCAGGCCCTCTCTGTGGCTCGCGCTGCCACCGTGGTGTGTTGTCTCAGCCTGGGAAAATGCCGGCCTAAGTGGCTGTTATGTGCTGAGGCGCAGACCGCAGGGACCCAGAGGGGTGCTGCTGGAGCCCTCTGTGCCAGCCGTGGGTCTCGGGGTGGCTAACACACACAATGGGAGAGGTCCCAAATCTGGATGGAGCCTTACATAACAGCCATCGCTGCGTCTATTTACGCTTTTGCGACCGGGCCTCGATCAGTAAATCTTACGTCGTAATCACAGGCGAGAGTCAAAAACCAGTCATAAATCACAGGCTATTATTTGTTTTCGAACAGGTCGCAGGGTGTCAACCTGCCACACAGACAAGGTGATGATGAGAGCGGAGCAGATTCTCCACCTCCTCCGCTTCCTATTCCTATTAGCTCCGGTGTGATTGCTTGGCTGCGAAAGGTCAGTGGAGAGGGAGTTTCCTGTCCTGTCCACGTCAACAAACGACCAAAACAAAGGCCTGGTGTGTGTGTGTGTGTGTGTGTGCGTGTGTGTGTTTCCCTGAGTCAGAGGGAGAAGAAGGTCAGCATGCAAGGCTACCTCAGAGTTCACCTCGGTTCAGCTTTGTTTTGGAATGGCGCTGTACTCGCACTGGGGCGGCCGGGTCAGCCCAGTGGTTAGCCTGACAGAACTCTCCGTCAGGTCAACTTTACAGGGACCGGGACACACCATACTGGTTTATACTAGTTTATATTTAGGGGTTATAAGCGTGAATAGAGTTTTTACGGGGTGCCATAAATTTCATTTTCAAAAGGGGGTGAGTATGGAGGCTCATGTACGCCTACCCTGCGGTTTCCCCAGGCCACCACGAAGCCTTTGTATTCGTCCCGTTTACCATGGGAAAATATCTGCAACAAATAAGTCGCCCGGTCGGCACCCCTCAGTGTAAAAAACACTTCTAAGGGCTGTGGATTGTGCTGAGAGGGTGTGGCGCGGCACTGAAGGAACTACTTGTTTACTTTTGCTGTGTCCGAAAATAAAAGAAGGGACTATTTTCTCTCCGGAATGGAAGGCAAATAAACAGGCATTCTTGTGCAGACAATGTGGGCAGGCGCGAGCCGCCTGCGGTGGTGCAGCGGCACGCTGGACTTAGGGGCCTGTGAAGAAGGGCCACACTTTGAGGTTCTTCCCCCCCACACCATCATCACCATCATCATTATCATCATCATCACTGTCACTGTGCTTCTATGATGGAGAAGAGCAGACATAACTGAGAAAGTATTTTGCTGTCCCATGGCACAAAAGAACCATCATATATCTGTAGGGGATTATTTTCGACTGCTCAATGATGGAGGACGATGCTACGAAACGAGCATCCAGCACCGCAAAACGTTTTGTTTTCAAGCAAATGACAAAGCAGTATTATTACTTTAAAGGACAGCTAAGGTCAATTATAGCCTATATTACCAATAAGGACTAAATGAGAACGTGTGTGTTCATGTGTGTGTGTGCTGGGGGGTGTGGGTTAGGTCTGGGGGTCTTATTTCAACATGAGGGTAATTTGTAACATCTTTAGTCCCTATCTGTAGTAAACTTCACCACCTGATTCTAGCACACAAATAACCTGTAATGCAATGTAATCCTGTAGATTAACCTCTTGATCTTGTGTGATCTGGTGTTTTACATTGTGGTTTCTGTGTTGTGTTGATCATGGTTGGGTGGAACACAGCCTAAAATACACAAAATAAACTTCAGATGTTTTATGCCAATTTCCATGTCAATGTTTCACATCACATAAGGAACGCACACAATGACGGAACTCTCTTTTAATACTTCAGCAACATACTAGGTTTGTATAAAATACTGTCTTTGAATATGCCTTTAATCTTTAGCCAGTCCATACTCCGACTGGATGTTCATTAAATAAAGGAGTGGTTGTGGCGGGGTCATACTTCAAATATGGAAGAGGACTACTCACACTATCCACTGCAGCAAAAAATGAAGGCTGGCACTACAAGATTTAATTTGATATATAACATTTGCATATTGTGAGACAACAATCTAGTTTGAAATTAGTTTAAAAATTAAAATATACAAATTGGTTTACACATATAAGAATTAATACAGCCACCAGGGTCATGCCCTTCTTTGGAAGAGTACGCTAATGCACAATCCTCTGCATTGCTTACTGAAAAATAACTATAATAATCCTATAATACATTTTAGGTGGATTGGAGACTACATTGCCCATAGGTATGAATGTGGGTGTGAGTGATTGTCAGGCAATCTGTGTTAGCCATTTGATGGACTGGTGACCTGTCCAGGGTGTTTTCCTGCCTTCCACCCATTATATGCTGGGATAAGGTCCAGCCCCCCATGACCCTGAACAGGAATAAGGACACATGGCTTCTGTGGGGGTCAAATCTGGGACCTTTCCATTATGGGATGATCTCCCTAAGCACTAGACTACCCTGCCACCCCTGAATGTAGTCATACTCCTTTATCAAAAATGGGATGAATTCATTTAGAGAACCATAGGTAATTAATTGGATATAATCTAATATAGTCTGTAATCATCATTGGTTTGTATATATACACATTCAAATTCGTACCTGAAATCTGATAAAAGAGTCTTACTACATTCAGTTCATTATCATGGTATTTTTTACTGGCATTCGAGTCACATTAGATTTTTTGTGCAACGCTTGATAATAGCCCCGCCCCCTTCCGTCCCGATTGGATAAAGTCAAAACGTCACAGATTGCTGAATGCGGAAGTTTTTGGCTGCTGTAGAATGAGCCTAGAGATACATCTTCGCGATATGGTAGAAGTTTTATCACTTCCAGACGCTTAGACTGGTGAGACAACTGTATTATGTCTTTTTATCGCATGGTATAACGGCACTTTTGGAACAGTACGGTCAGTTTTATTCTGCTGTTGCGTTTTACGAAAGCACCAACAGCTAGGTTATAGTTGCCGTTAGCAACACAAGCTAACATTCTCTAGGCATAACCAAAGTGGGATTATTTGACTGAAGCCTTTCCTTTGCTGCTTGTGTCAGCCATGTGTGTCAACTATGTTTCGGGTAATAAACTTCGGCCAACCTCAGTGAGTTAAAAAAATAAAATAAAATAAAATACAACAACTTCATGGAAAAGACATGGCATGGGCCAACATGGGCATTTCAGTAGCAAGAACATGGATCTGAGAAGGGCATTGGAAGTGTAATGTTGCAAGGGGAAATTTAATATTTGGTACTGACAACCCATAGCGCATATTTCCTACCAGCAGCTTTCTTCATTTCCCTGTTGCCCCTTTTGTTTTGGTACTGTAACAATAGCTATAGTTGTAAAGCACTTTTTAAAAACAGTGTGTACAAAGTGCTTTGCAACTAGCACAAACAGAAACAAGACTATACAAGAAAAGGAGAGTGGCAAGGCATAGCCATCAGGCTTAATTTTGGAGATGGTTGTTAATGAAATAGGACTGCAGAAATCTTGATCTGAACATCAATGATAAGATCGGTGTCAAAGATGACTCATAATTGTCTGACAACTGGCTTTATCAGCTGATAGAGTTTTTGAATGAAATGTTTGGTATTATGGGCCAAAAAGTCAAATTTCTGATTTATCTTCATTAAAGAAGTTGTACTCGACCTACCTTTCTGCCCTTTCCGTCCCAAACTGACCCCCCCTGCCTTCCCACTTCTAACCAACCTATCTCTGTCTTCCCTTTCTCTGGCAGCGCCCATTGAGGTGTGGCGACATGGAAGTGCCTTGCTACCTGTCCAAGCTGCTGTGTGAGCTCAATGAGCAGCGTAAGCGGGACTTCTTCTGTGACTGCAGCATCCTTGTCGAAGGGCGCGTCTTCAAGGCCCATCGTAATGTCCTGTTTGCTGGGAGTGGCTACTTCCGGGCTCTTCTGGTTCACTATCTGCAGGTGAGCAAAGCTAAGAGCAATGTTTCCCCAAGGGTTTTATTCCAGTAGCGGTGAACGTGTGTTTTGCAAGGGTTCTCAAGATTACATGTGACCGGATTCTGCGTTTGTGCATGACTAAGATCCAAAACTTAAAGAAGTGTCTACAAAAGTGTATTTTACTGTTTATAGTGTTTATTCTTGTACTGAAACCATAAATAAGTAAACAAACAGGTCACTTCCTGTGAAACCAGTGAAATGGAATGTAAAGAATAAATGAGTTCCTCAAAGGGGGAAAAAAAAAACTGTTGTGGACGAGCTACTTTGTAACCTCAGCCTCAGCTATTGTTGCGTGCCAGTTGATTCCCTGCCTTTCACACAGACCATACATGTTCCAGCTAAACGGGGCATCCAACACGCAGCTGACATCAGAATTGAATGGCTGTGACAACGGCCCCTGATTGAGAAATTTATGTGATGTATAGAGATTGATGTGAACTCATTAACACCTCTGCAACTGCAGTGTAAGGTGCAAGCTTATGTAGGCTATGAACAGTACTGCAGTTTTCAACGTTTCTGCTGTCCCCGATGAGTCAATTTAACACATGAAGCACGATGCACTATATTTGGCTGTACGCATCACAGTATTTCCGTTCACTGCTGTCTTTTTAAACTAGCGAAAACGTTTTGTCAGCAGGAGTTGAGGTTCAAAGCGAAAGTAAATGAAACCCAGGCAGTGTGAAGCCAGCTGTCATTTAGTATTAAGTCCTGCTCTGAACAATGACTTTCAAAAGAACCATGTTCTGCTGATTGTAGGGGAGAGTAATTTATACATTTTAATTGGGCATACAAATATGGGTTGGTAGTAATATAGGTTTCAAACTAATGGGGCATTTGCATCTGAGTAGCCTATGTTTACAAAACTCCTGATCTCAGCAGCGGTGGAAGAGATTCCACAGCGGCGCTCTATGTAGGGGAAACATTGTAAGAGGCTGGAAAATTGTAGAAATGAGTCGTATGGGTTAGCATCACAGATCTATTAAATCAAACTAGGCCAAACCATTGTGCAGCTGCAACTTACATCCATGCTGCCTTTTAATCTTATTGCTGTTAAAAGCTTTTGAAGTTAACCAGATTAGCAAATTATTAAAAGGAAAACGCCTTTATATTTTTGAGTAAATGAACTCCATGTTGTCTTGAACTCACTTGTGCATCTCTCTTCAGGACAGTGGTCAGCGCTACAGCACAGCATCGCTGGACATTGTGACAGCTGATGCCTTCTCCATTATCCTGGACTTCCTCTACTCTGGCCGCCTGGCTCTGAACAGCAGCAATGTCATTGAGGTGATGTCAGCAGCCAGCTACCTGCAGATGACTGACCTGGTCAACTTCTGCAAGGGCTACATCCGCTCCTCCCTGGAAATATGCAACAGGGAGAAAGAGAAGGACAAAGAGAAAGAGAAGAGGGCACAGGATGGAGGATCGGGTCCTGCAGATAGCGGTACTCCTGCTGCGACCATCTCCAGCGCCGCAGGGGCTGTAGAGCCTCATTCACAGGTGGTTGAGGCAGACAGAGGGACGGGTTTAGGTTCGGAGTCCGTGGCCTCAGCTAGAACCCCCTCCTCTGTCCCTGTGGCCACCCCTCCAGGCACCAGCAGGGACACAGAGAGTGACTACAGTTCCAGGGGAGACTTCCCCTCGGGGAGAGAAGGGCAGAAGGGACACATGGATCAGATCAACCTCTCTTCCTCCTCCTCCTCTGCATTGACTCCGGAGCTAGTGAACCCCAAGATTGAGTATGACCCCGACGAAGAGCTGGAGGAGTCCCCCGACACCAAAGACCTAGCCTTGTATCCCGGACCCTCTCTCCATCACCCTCATCACAGCAGGCTACTTCCCCCCAGTCCCTCTCCCAGCAATGAGCGCTCCCCTTTGGGATACAGCAGCTCCATTAATGCCAGGCAGTTTATGGAAGTGCTGGCCAGAGGCGAAGGCTCCAGTCCTCTTGGGGACAGAGTGGACCAGCGCTTTACTCATGGACTAGGTGCTGGGACTGGAGGAGGCAGAATGGATGAAGGCCTGGGGCTGGGAGGATCATCTATCATGGAGATCCAGTCTGATTGGTTTGGAGAGGACACAGGTAATTGGAAGTGGCAAGATCAAACCCAGCTGATTGATTATGCTGCCTAAAAATGCATCTTGGAACTAATGCCATGTTGCACTCGTTAAATTCTCTCAACACAACAGTAGAGTATGTTACATTTTACAGCCCTGTCCCATTGAGGCGGTTATGAACTGTTGGCCTCTCTCTCCCCCTACAGGTGATGGCTTGGTAGTGCCAGTGAAACTCCACAAGTGCCCGTTCTGCCCGTACACTGCCAAGCAGAAGGGAATCATGAAGAGACACATCCGCTGCCACACTGGAGAGAGGCCCTTCCCCTGTCCCATGTGTGGCAAGAGGTTCACGAGGCAGGAGCACCTTCGCAGCCACGCCCTCAGTGTAAGAACCGGTGTGTTTGTGACTGTGTAACATAATGGACCTGGTTTTAATTATGTTGCCCCATCTAAGCTGGTTTTGATATGGTTGTGTACTAGATTCGGTGGGTGGCCAAGGATACATACTTTTATAAGAAATAATTGCCTAACCATATTTGTATAGTTGCAAAGTGTCATAAGATTTCTTTCATTTATCCCTTGGTTAGGTCTTTAGGTCATCAGGTCTTATTGCAATTAGAAATATTTTTTCAAGAGACCTGAGAACAAAAAACATTCATAAACATTCACAAAGAAAATACAGTTTTACAGCCAAGAAGACATACAGTAGTTACAAGAATACATGGTGACAATGGTCAGTGCAAAATCAATTGAAGCCATGAATTACTAGCAGCTGGTCATAAGCAGCAATTAGTTGACTCACTCTGACTCTTTTTTTTTTTACTGAAGTGCTCTGAAAAGCAAATGTACTCTCCATTTTTAGCTCGTTTGTGTGTAAGTGGAGAAGAAACTGAAAGAGGGAGAGCAGTAGCCTTTGCTCTCCATGGAGGGAATTAGTTTTACCTTTAGCTTTACCCATAATTATCCACGTTTGTGTCGGCCTGTGCAGAATAGTTAATACACTATTGCCTCTCTTGCTGTATCCTCCATCAACAGGTCCATAGGCACTGCTGGCCAGTAGCATGTAAGAGCTGCAGGCGGACCTTCACCGGCTCCAACGTTTCCCCGGGACTCAGACGCTTCGGCATCTGCGACAGCTGCAACTGTGTGACCACCACCCACGACGACTCCGCCCCCATCCACCCTGCCAGCCAAACGGAGCCCATGGAACGCGGGGACGGGGGCACGGATTGGTCCAGTTTTATGGACGACGTAGATGAGGTGGAGGTCGGCAGAGTGGAGGACTTGGTGGAGAAACAGATGCTCGAAAGGCAGCTGGCTGAGTCTGCAATGATGTAGGGCGCCCACTGTGTGTCCTGAGCCTACTGTACTCAGTGAAGGAACCATTCCCAGAACTGAAGTTTTTTTTTTTTTTTCCAGCTGTGGCCATGTTAATATTGCTGTTAAATTATTACTATGTTATTTTATTTATTTACTTGTTTGTGAGCGGAAAGCCATCTTGTATCTTCTTGAATGGAAACTTTGTGTTTATCAATCCAATAATTTGCCTGTCAGCGAGTAGATTACCTTAAGAGGATTTAGGAGATTTTTGTACCTTTTGATCCTTTGTCTTTTCAAATGCTAAATGTGGTCTTTCATTTCATACACATATCTCTGCACAATTGAGATGACACCCACTGTAAATGCCTCTTTAGAGAGAATATACTGAAAATTTTGAACATGAAAGCTGTAGCTCCTGGATTCTTGGACTGAGGATGGACATGGATGCTTAATGTTTCCTGTTTTGTTCTATTTTTGTTCCACAAAATTATGGATATTCAATAATGGGGCTATTGTGGATATGTTCCAATAAATGTGGTGTATAGCTGTGGATATGATTGTCGTTTCTACTTTTGCATTTGTTATGCATTTGCCTCTACATGCAGATATTTATGAACCTCTTGATATACAAGTTCTGCCAAATAAAAACGATACTTGACATGCAATGTGCGCTCTTGTTTTCCTTCAGTATGCCTCCTGTACAAAAAGGACCAATATACAATATTCCAACGTTGCCTATAGAGTAGATCAAATTCCTGCTGGACTTGTTGGTGTAGTTATTGTTGCTTCCTGGATGCCACCTCCACAAGTCAAAGGACTGAATGTATGTGCAAGTATGCAGGAAGGAGCAGCAAAGGCGGCATGATGGGACCTCAAATGCGACCTACATGTGTAATTTCATGTACCGCTGTTATTGCGATACTTGCATTAGGACCGGGATGCGCAGCGCGCTACACAGCAGACTGGACCAGTCTGGACGCCAGACCCCTACCCAAATGGTTCGACGAGGCCAAGATTGGGATTTTCGTCCACTGGGGGGTGTTCTCCGTCCCCGGCTTCGGCCAGTACAGCGAGTGGTTCTGGTATTGGTGGCAGTCCAAAAAACGCGCAGCAGAAGTTGAGTTCATGCAGAGAAACTACCCGACGGGCTTCAAATACGCGGATTTTGCGCACAAGTTTCACGCAGAATTCTTCGACCCTGGCACTTGGGCAGAAATATTCCAAGCCTCTGGAGCCAAGTAAGTTCATTGGCTCTTTAATCATAAATAACCTATGACCATAGTGTCATTAGTAGGCTATGTCATTTTACCAGCCATCACATGGTGCCACAGAAATGTTCATACTTTTTATATCCTGATAGTCTAAAATGGCAGAAATACAGAAGTTGTTTTTCACTGCCTGTGCAGCATATGTCCCTTTTGTTGGTTCTGTTTGCTCAGCTATAGCCATACCTGCCTGTCTGGTTTCTTTGTCAGACATGCACACCTATGTGTAGTATGTGCTTCCTCCCTGTAACTACATTCACTAAGAAGGGTCAGTTGAACTTGAGTTACAGGAGGACATAGTAATACATGGCTCTCAAAACTCACACTCACTCCTCAGCATTTGGTGGCAAATTTGCAATCACTTCCCTTTTGAGAAAGTGCCCGCTGAGTTCCCTGTCCCTGAACTGTGTGTGTGGGCCTTTGTGTGCATGCTTCGTCAGGTATGTGGTGTTCACATCCAAGCACCATGAGGGCTTCACCAACTGGCCATCAGCCGACTCCTGGAACTGGAACTCCATGGACACTGGGCCTCACAGGGACCTGGTGGGAGAACTGGCAGCGGCTATCAGAAACAGGTGAGACTGCATCCAGATTTGATTAAGAAATACCTTGTTTTTCTATTCCTTTAGACTGATTTCTTACTCTCCCAGAATAGACCCAATGCAAGTAAGGTCATGGAAAGTGTAAAAGGTTATTAGGTTATAAATAATAAGAGATAATGCAAACCAGTTTTCTGTATTCACCCCTAGCACTCTCTCACCAGGTCGCTGCACTTTGGACTGTACCACTCTCTATTCGAATGGTACCACCCACTTTTCTTGTCGGACCAAGCCTCCGGATTCAAGACCCAGAACTTTGTCGCCCGGAAGACTCTCCCAGAGCTAGTGAACCTTGTGATGGCGTACAAGCCCGATCTGATCTGGTCTGATGGGGACTGGTCAGCACCAGACACCTACTGGAACTCCACCCAGTTCCTGGCCTGGCTCTACAATGACAGCCCAGTCAAGGTGAGAGAGGCTTAGTAAAGATTAGTTTCCTACTTCAATCATCATGTCTATTGCCAAGATGTAGGCTTATTCTTCAGCGGAGGTGTGATTTAATCTAAATTTGGGAAATACCTTCCCTATGTTCTCATCACTGACTTGCTGCTTCTTCAGGATGTGGTGGTGACCAACGACAGGTGGGGTAAAGGCTGCTACTGCAAACATGGAGGCTACTACAACTGCGCTGACAGATTCACCCCTGGAAAACTACCGGACCACAAGTGGGAGAAGTGCCAGTCCATCGACACTCTCTCCTGGGGCTACAGAAGAGACATGAGGCTCAGCGAACTCATGGACCTGCCGTCCATCATAAAGGTGAGAGGTCACAGGAGGTGATGCACACCGGTGATGAACGTCAACAGAAGCTGGGTTATGATATATTGAGTTGAAATGCTGAATGGAAATGGTCAATTTTGATGAAATTTCCTTTGTATGCTTGCTTGAGGCAGAAAAATATGTTGTCAAGACAGTATATGATAAATAGCAAAAGAAATGCATTTGTCAAATGAATAATGACATCAACTTGGTTCACTCTGATTGCACAACATTTGAAAAATGACTTTAGACATTCTGAAATGTCGTCTGTATCTGTCCACCAGAACCTCCTAAAAATGTTCTACACAGTGTCACTCCCATGTATAAGACAGCATCATGGTTATATGCCATTTGTCGGTGCATTGGAATATTGCCAAGAGCATTTCTTTGTTGTCATTTTCAGTCAGTCAGCATGAAATATGGCCAACATTAGCTGACACTGAAAAACAATAACAACCTGCCAAATACTAATCAATTCTTGAAAGACTCTTTCCATTTTTCTTGTGGTTCATTTTTTTTTTTTTTTACATTCAGGAAGTCTACTCATTCGCCTCAACCCAGTTGATGGAAACGCACCAAATTCACATTTATTTTCTGCAATATTTCAAAAGTTTGCATAAAATTCCCCCGACAGTTGGCTGGAGCCTCAGCAGATGTCTGGGCTGAGCTTGAGATTACTTTTTGATTTCCAGAGTTGTTTTTTTCTTTGAGAATGAGTCAAGTTTGTTCAAGCAACATCTTTCAGTGACGAGTCTAGTCTCACTGTCTGTGTCTCTATCCCTCTCTGCTCTCAGGACATGGTGTATGTGGTGGCAATGGGTGGCAACTACCTGCTGAATGTTGGGCCTATGGCAGATGGTATGATTGCCCCACTGTTTGAGGAGAGGCTGAGGGGACTTGGTGCCTGGCTGAAGATCAATGGGGAGGCCATCTATGGCTCCAAACCCTGGAGGGTCCAGACAGAGAACAGCACTGCCACTGTTTGGTGAGAGGACACTAAAACAATACTATGGAGAAACTGCAGCATTCAGTCAGTAAACACTGTGGGAAGTCGCATGCAGTTTAATATTGTACTGGTCAATAAGAGACATTATGCTATGGAAAGTATTTGACTATTAAAGTCACAAGGAGATGGTATTTTGATGGTGTCTTGCTTCTGTAATTCAACATATTTCCGGTTGAAACACCAGGAGGGACTGTTCAAAAGTGTTGAAAAATATAACAGTTCAAAAATACTTTGTGCATAATGTTGGCTGGAGTTTTTATGTACGCTTTCTGGTATGCAATGAAGTAACCAAGAAAATACACTATTTTCCCGCAAGTAAAAGTATGGGATTTTGATACAAAATACAAGAAAATAAAAATGTTGTAATGTTTTTTTTGGCATTTATTGTTAAATAGGTGTACATTATGACATGGAGAATGAGCTAACAAGGTGAAGAAGTCATTTTCCATTTCATTGTGATAGTTCAAGGCCCTTACGTAGTTATGTGCTAACCACGGTTTGCTCCTCTTATAGGTACACTGCCAAGAACAGTACCGTCTACGCCATAATGCTCGGTTGGCCATCCAAACAACCACTTCAACTCACATCACCCAAGACATCTGGGGCCACCAAAGTAAGCCTTAAACACACTCTTACACCTATAATGTTAAATTCCACTCACCATAATTTCTCTTTATTACAACCTCTACATACACACGTCTTCCATGTCCGCAGATTACACTTCTGAACTATCCGACCGTGCCGCTGAAGTGGGCCCCAGTGAAGCAAAGAACTGGGCTGTTGATTGTCTTGCCTGCAATGCCAGTATCTGCTGGAAACGCCTGGACTCTGAGGCTGGAGGGAGTAGCCTAACATCAGAGAGTCAGAGGAAGATTGGGGAATGTCTGTTATATTAATTTTTAATGAATTACAAAATCTGTTCCATTTCCATTTAATTTTGTGTGATTGCAAATTAACCAAGTGATCAGTGGGGTTTGACTTTGAGGGTCAGGATATGATTTATGATGCAGTAATTTCTAAAAGGCTGCTGGAGTTCACAGCAGGGCCTGGAAAGTTAACCCAACATTTTGAGGTCAATCACATGGTCTCTCTTGGTATCTTGTGACTTCTATGAATCACATAAGAACCTCAAATATTTCACCTCAAGGATAAAGGGCCAGTTGCTCTGTTATCCTCGTATTACAATGTCAGAAGTCTCTGGATACCTTTTAAGAAAGCCTCATTTCCATTCTGCACAAAATTTCATGAACAATCTAGATAATATAACTACTTTACATAATACACACTTGACAATTTAAGACCATTAAAAGTCAAGATGGATTATGATAAGTAGGCTTTTTAGAGAGAGAATAGCACAGCTCACCTTAATTACTGTGGAATAATCTTGGAACAATTGAAGTAATGTTTTTATAAAATGTTGATACAAGCTCATTTTTACATTGTGAGAGGGTTTCCTAAATAATGAAAAATACACCATTTGTGTTTTGTGTGTGTGTGTGTGTATTTGAAATGGACAGCCCTGTTTGTTATCAGTCTGTATTGTTTAAATAAAAAAATGCTTTATAATTCTCAATTGAAGCTTATTATATTTCTCCATTGTAAGGTATTATCACTTTACGCACAAACCCTATGATCCTACGTTCTATAGTAGTGTAGACACTTGTGCTGTTTCGCTTTCTAAAAGGTATTTTTTTACTTATACATTTCATAATGTGTAGAGGCACAGAGATAGGACCAATAGCATAGGCCCGTGAGCACAACACAATATGCCCAGATAAAACTATAGACTGCTTCAGCAGGAGTGAAAAGCAGCTGCGTCAAGCCACACAGACTTAGCCAGGATAGGACCGGAGGTCAGGCAATTTTGCCTTCAAAATAAAAGTGTTTTCATGTAAAAAGTAAAAATTGAATAGCAAAAATCGTGTCAAAATACTACGTGGCATCATTAGATTAACTAGGACATGGAGTGAAACAAATATTATGTTTATGATTATAATGTATGCTGCAAAGTATTTTTTGATGAAGTGGTACCTTCAGAGTATGTATAGCTGCAGCCTGGAGCAACTCCAAATGGGCGACCCTACTCACCTTGTGTAGGCAACAGGAAATTAAGGCTAAAAAATATTTGATGACTTTAATACAAAGACAGAACATTTAGAAGAATGACATCCGTCTTAAAAAAAAAACCGAAAAAACAAAAACACAATAGTGGAAGCATTTCTTTCTAAAGGTTCCATAATGGGCTTCCAATATCCAGTGTCAAGTCAGCTAGAATAAACTAGGCCTACCACTGAAATATCCTATGATTGCTATAGTCTTAATTTTATGCTGCGAAAGTGGCTTTTAAGGGAAAAAATTCAGTACAGATTCTAAGATACATGTACTCTTTATTTCTTCCTTGCTACTTTGTCGCAAAACGTACTTCAAAGACTTTTATTTTGAAAGTTTGACCGGACGTCTTATCGTTTATCCTGACAAGTTTGACACTGGTGAGCGCAGAATGAGGACACTTTAAACAGCATTTAAGAGACAGTCACACTCATAAGAGAAAAATATTTTGGCCTTTCTGACACTGTAAGAGCAATAGTTTAACCGTATCCCCCTGTACAATGTTCAGATGTTAAATAAAATAAAATAAAAAAGTCATGTGATTACTGTCACGTGATGGGACACATGACTTTTCTCCTGCACAGACAGACACAACAAACTTATAAAATGTCTATCATATAAGAGGCAGTAGGCAGCCGAGTAATTCGACAATATATTCCCGTCTTGCTGCTTGCTGCTCCACTGGTCTCCGGAGAAATACTAGCAGTTTTAAAAGTGTTTGGCTTTACTTGCCAGTGTACTATCAAGGCGTGTAGATAACTGGAGTAGTTTACAGGTAACCTACTGCAATGATGTTCTCCTGTGCCGTGTTTCTCCTTCTCGGTGCATTTGTCACGCAAACCGCGGCCCGGTACACTGCGGACTGGAAGAGTCTGGACGCCAGACCGCTGCCTTCGTGGTACGACGAGGCCAAGGTGGGGATTTTCATCCACTGGGGGGTGTTTTCTGTTCCCGGGTTTGGCAGTGAGTGGTTCTGGTGGCATTGGCAAGGCCAGCAGCCTCCGGACCAGAAGTGTGTGAGCTACATGTCGAAGAACTACCCGCCGGGGTTCAGTTACCCAGAGTTTGCACCCCAGTTTCATGCCCAGTTCTTTGACCCGGGGGAGTGGGCAGACATATTCAAGGCTTCTGGTGCAAAGTGAGTGCTTTTCTGTTCTGTGATATAACTTTATGTATGCCTTTTGATTGTTTACTCTATCCTGGTGCATATATTTCCTAACCATGAACTTAATCTCAGGTATGTCGTCTTGACTGCCAAACACCACGAAGGATTTACTAACTGGGGATCTCCAAACTCCTGGAACTGGAATTCTGTTGATACTGGTCCTCACAGAGACCTTGTTGGAGACCTGGGAGAGGCCGTGCGCAACAGGTGGGCCCTAAAAATACATATTATTATTGCTACTAGTAGTAGCCTACTAGTAGTAGCAGTTATGTAAACACATGATGTTCAACTTGAGGTTGCTTGCGTGATACTGACATGGTAATATAGGCAGGATGTGTATTTCCCTGGATGGACCTTAGAACCCCTGGTAAAAAATGAAAGATATACTGTTATATGCCCTGTCCTGTTCAGGTGATGCTTTGTGTGCCAGCTTCCTTATTAGACAGTCATTTATTTTCTTTTTGCTCATCTAGGTCATTGCACTATGGACTCTACAACTCCCTGTATGAGTGGTTCCACCCTCTTTACCTGTCTGACAAGAAGAATGGCTTCAAAACACAGGAGTTTGTGTTGCATAAACTACTGCCAGAGCTTTATAACATGGTTGTAAGGTATATAGCACTGCATCAGTTGATTGTAATACCCGTATGTGAGGGCTTGAGGCATTTAAGGCATGTGTTCTTTGTATGCATTGTGCTACTTTATTGTAAGGCCAGGCCTATTTGTATAAAGTACTGTATGAGATACAGGCATATGCCAGTACAACATGACAACAGTATAGTTGAGCCCTCTCCATCCCCCCTGTCTTGCAGGTACAGACCTGAGGTGATCTGGTCTGACGGGGACTGGGAAGCACCAGACACCTACTGGAACTCCACCGAGTTCCTCGCCTGGCTCTACAATGACAGTCCTGTTAAAGTAAACATCCTTAAGACAAACATATAAGCTCTGAAAGGCAGGTTTGGCTTTTGTGTTTATGTTTTAAGTGGTTGTAAATCAGATCTTTCTTGTCTTAGGATGCCATTGTGACCAATGACAGATGGGGGGCGGGCTGCTCCTGTAAACATGGCGGCTACTACAACTGTGACGACAAGTACACTCCAGGGCAGCTGCCCAAGCACAAGTGGGAGAAGTGCACATCTGTGGACACTTTATCCTGGGGCTACCGCCGCAACATGAAGATGAATGAGCTGATGAATTTGCACAGTATCATTGAGGTGAGGAGATGGCAGTAGCACAGCGTTTTGTGTAAGATGATACTTTTTGGATGTGGCTTTTATAAGGTGAATAGATAACAATCCACATCTTCATGTCCTGGACACATTTCTGTGATTGTAACATTTCTGTCTGTAAATTTGAGAATATGAATAGCTTACATTGGAAGTTTTCACATCTGGATACATTTCTGTACATATGTTCTTGTGTACTACTGTCTGTATACTTGATAATGTGAACAGATAACGATGCTCACTGGCCCACTTGGAAGGCCAAGAATGCACATTTGGACAGCCTGCATAATAATGTGAATTGTGGATCTGTAAGTTGCAAACACTGTTAACATATAAATCTGTCACAGGCACTATATTTAGTTACTCATATTATCGATATGTTCTTTCGTTGTGAGTACTTGTATTATTTTCAGTACTTTCAATTTGGTCTATTCTTAGCCATATCCTACTCTTTGCTGCCCTAACAACCCAATATTCCCACAGGGATCCATCTAATCTAATCTAATAGGCCAGTGTATTTAAATTAGTTTTGAAATTAGTGATGATGGAAGTGTTGCTGTATTTTATCTGTCGACACTGATCCATTAGTCACTGTCACCACCAGGTGTACAGAGCACCTTCCCATATCATAAAGTCACAAGTCAAAGTCACAAGTCATCTGTAAAATGGCTCGTCAGTCAGTACTGTAATAATTTACAAGGTTTCTTGTCCTGTGTCTGGCCGGCCGTCCTCCTCCGCTGACAGGATCTGGTTCGCACTGTGGCTCTGGGAGGCAACTACCTTCTGAACGTGGGTCCCACGCCTGACGGGATGATCCCACCGCTCTTTGAGGAGAGGCTCAGGGGCGTGGGCGCCTGGCTGCAGATCAACGGGGAGGCCATCTACGCCTCCAAACCCTGGAGGGTCCAGAACGAGAACAGCACTGTACCAGTCTGGTAAGAAACACGGGGGGGGGGGGATCATGGGCCTCAGTTGGGTATAGCAAGGTATGGCACCCTCCACACCTTAGTCGAAGTCAGTCCAAATTTGATCCTGTAGTTTCTGTCATTATAATTGAGAGCAAAATTGGCAGAAATCTGTATGGAAGCCATATCCAAAAAAAAAAAATATTCCATTTCTTTCCCTTTTCCTTTCCTTTTTTTGAAAATAGGTAGGCACTGAGTTTGGATTTGAAGAATTCCAAAGAATTAGCTATGACCTCCCTCTGTGGCCGCTAGCCTCAACTTGTTAGCCACTCAGCTCACCGTGAACGCTCCAAACTGTGCTGAACATCATTGAAAAGCTAATTTCAGGGAAATGTCACAGACAGACAGACTGATGATGTATGATATATCATACATATTTGTATTTTAATGTAAAAAAAAAAGTTGCATATTACAGTTTTAAAGGATTAAATTGGCCATGGCAAAGCCTAGTTGATCCTGTCGTGGGAAAAGCTGCTGCTGAGCATTTTCAGGGTTGAGTACAGGACAGAAATAAACAGTCGCTGTGATCCAATAAAAACAGTAAAGTGATTGATGAAATAATTGAAGTGCAGATTATTGATTATAAAGTTACTATCACCCTGATTCTAGGTATACTTCTAAAGGCACCACTGTCTATGCCACAATGACAACCAAGCCTTCCATGTCCACATTTCATCTGTTTGAACCCCGCACATCAGAGACCACCAAGGTAAGTTAACTGGGACATTTGTGCTTTTTTGTGTTGCCTTTGCACATTATAAAAACTCACATGAGCCACCAGTGAAGCCTTGACAAGAAAGAAATTGAACAAAATCTACAAATTCAGTGGATGAGCCATATCATTTGGAATGTCAATGTTTTAGCTCACCTGAAAATACACAACTTCTACTATCGGCTGTTAAAGTCCACTACACTTGAACTTTCAGTCCTCAGTTGTTTACAAACATCCTTCAGTTACAGAATGGATTCATGATTCCTCATATGGGGGCTTCAGTCATTTCTGTGTAATCCAAGACTAATGCCCATCCCAGAGCGAAGTGTTAGACGCTAAATCATTGATCTTTGTCCCTTCTCTCAGGTGACCTTGTTGGGGAATCCTAAGCCCTTGTCGTGGTCCCCAATCTACCCCAGTTCCGGCCTTATTGTCCTACTGCCGGAGCTCCCCTTCATCCCCGGCCAGGCCTGGACACTCAGACTGGACGGCGTCCTGTGAGCCTCAGAGACCTGATGTGTTAAACCAAGGGTGAATATCTGACAGACTCAGGATTTCAATGTGTTTGGAATGTACGAGGAAAATTGCTGAAATGTGAATTGCCTCTGGCTGATGGGAGAACTCAGGTGTAGTGGATGTGTTCTGATCAATGCTGGCTCACTCTAACCTTATAAAGATTTCAGGCATGCAGGCATCATGATGCCCCATGTGCCAAAATGAAAGAATGGAACACTTCCTCTTTCCAATGATTTATTTTTTATGGCTTATTGTTTTTTTGTTTTTTTTTACAATTGATGCTGAGTGGGGAAAATGAAGCTTTGTTGCTATCAGACTAAACATTTAACAGCTCAGTGATTGTTAATTGTGCTCTGTATTAATGATTGAATGATTTGGAATGAGCTTGTGAACTATTTTCTGGCTGCTTGTCAGCTGGCTAATTGCTCTGTCTCAGAAATGTTTCATTTTAGAATGGATTGTTTGAAATTTAACGGTTGCACATGCATACAAAGCACCCTTTATTTTTGTACTGTACACTTTTAAAATGACTAAATAAAAGATTGTTTGATTAGTCTGATCAGTGCGTTTTCATGCAGAGAGAAAAGGAGGTTAAATTGTACATCAGATGTTTAAATGTGTTTGCTATTTTGATGTCTACTTTGATATATTTGAAATGACTAATTTCAATTACCACAGATTATAAATAATGCTTTCAAAGGTAAGTATAGGTCAGCAAAGACTGGGAAAGCAGACAAGTTCAGAACTTGGTAGTGACAGAGGCCGGTAGCAAGTTCACTCCATGTTAAAACATTTGAGTCTGTTCACAACTGGGACACTGAGTAACTAATCTAAGATACAAGTTCTTTAAGGTCCACTTTTTCAGGAATCTTTGTCATAATGTCCCTAGCCTGCTGGCTTTTGAAACAATGAAATGCTTGAATGCAAGTTCAAGAAGCCTAGTTGTTGTACCATGTGCCTAATGGCAAGTTAAACAAATACCCTTGAGCTCCTATCACTCTACTGTGGGCTCGACTGTGGGATCCCTCCTCCTCTGTACCGGGAAAAAAAACCTTTTGCCTTTGGCTTGATACGGGCTTGTAGTTCCCAGCTGCCTTGTTGTACTGAGCCATATTTACCGCTCTGAAAACCTGTCAAACGTTAACCGTGACCTTTATCCAAATCTGTTTAGTCTCAGAACCAAGGGAGTGCTTTTTATAAGTATGAGTGAATCACTTCTTCCTTCAGGCTACACTGCATGGGCACGATTGGCAACAGATAATGTGGGTACTTTTAGAATGTTTTTTGACATATGCTGAATGTGCTGTGCCAAATCAACATTTGTTCGTTAATATGTCTAACCTTTTCCCTATGATCATATCATGATATGATATGATTTCCCTATGAAAGGTCTACTGTCGTGCTCACAGTGATGCAGATTTACACTGAGGAGCAGCTGAGGGTTAAGTGCCTTGCTTGAGAACGGTAGTTGTTTTTAGAGTGGAGGGCATTACTCATTCACTTCCCACACTCCCACCTATGTATACCATAAAGTGTGGCTAAAGCTCAGCTGGAAAGTTAGGCTATATTCAGTAGCATGTTTTTGAGTGCAGTTCTTTGCCACAACTGCACAATGAATAAACATGAATATCCCATCAATATGTGAGTCCAACTTTAAGCCCGACTGGGGAGTTGGTACCCAAAGGGATGGTGTGTTTGGCTGGGAATATCTGCCAGCTCTGTGTTGTTCTCTGTTCTCTCCTTTAACCCTCTTTATAGGTGAATGTGCTCTGCTCGGCATTTGCATTGCAAATTCCTACAGAGAGAGGAAGAAAGGAAGAAAGAAAGTGGAAATGGAAATTGTCTCTAGGGAAATTTTTCACTTTGACCTTTGCCAGTTGAGTGTTAGCCAGACGGGCATGTTACTGGAAAAATGTCCATCAAAACAAGTAATTTAAATCTTATTTTTTTTTAAACAAGTGGAAGATTATATAAATGGGGTGAGATAATGCCACTTGTTTAAGGAATTCTCTGGAAACAAGTGTCAATATCTTGAAACAAGGCAGAATAAAAGGCAGATCCCTGCATTAGTATATTAAAAAAAACATTTGATTGAATAATTTCTTGAAACAAGCTGACTATTTCAGTCAGCTTTTTTCACTTGTTTAGAGAAAAAACAGATTTTAACACTCGATTACTAGATTAAATGACTTTTTTTCAGTGTTTAAAACATTGGAGTCAGAGAATCAACGCAAAAGAAAAGACAAAAGATACACATCACCCCTCATTTAACTCGCTAAAAATAGCTTTATAATAATCATATTAATAGTAATAATATTAGCCATTAGAAAATGTTTTGACAACGTTGACAGTGTTACATTCTGTGTTGGGGTAAACCACGTCACAGTGTGCCATCTCTCTGGGCTTCAGCGCTAGCAGACGTGCTCCTGGACACATCTAGATCCATAAAACATAGAGGATCAATAAATAAATTTGTATGTACAAAATGAAAACCACAACACAACAAACAGAATCATGATTTACACCTCACTGTGCAACACCCTCGACCGATGGCTAGCACGTATTCAGACGACACCCCCAATCGTGTTATCACCAGGGTGCTCTCATGCATCTTGTGTGTATCCATTGGTGGCATTATAAAACAACAAAGTTCATTTCTAATGGCATCACTATTGCTATATGCTCCAGTCAATCAAGGAGAAAAAAAACCCCAAAAAGCATTTAATGTCTCGTATGTACAGTATGCTATCTTGGCACTGAATCAAACACGTGTGTATAAAACAACATAAAGAAAGAAAACTGAGCTTCGAGACAGAAAAGCTCGCTGTATCAAACCCGTCTGATTAAGAACCGTGGTGTTCAGTGAGAGAATGACAAGAAATAGGTGAAAGAGAAGAAGAGGTGGAAAGGGGAGCGGACGAGGGACTATTTTTTTTTTTTGCTACATTATAGAGTAGACTACAGAGAGTGGAGTGTCTGTCAGTTTGAAGTCCATGTTTTTCTCCTCCAGCACAACTCAAGAGTTCAGAGTGGAATAAAAGCACATGGATGAGCTCTTGTGTTTGGATCATCCTTCCAGTCCGTCTGTTCAACACATCCTTTCCTCTTCAGGTGATCTGTCTCTCCTCATAGGAGGATCCATCCTGCACCCCAGAGAGATATTTCTTCCCAGAGCTATTGTCAGTTTTCTTTTCTTCTGCTCCATCTCCTTAGTAGCAGCGATTAAAGACTTGTCTTCATAAATTAGACTATTTTTTTTGTTATTGTACATAAGAATCGCCCTTGAATACAGAACAATGTTACCCCATAGCTATAATTGAAATGACAACACTATTTATAATAATGACAGTGATGGCAATAATTAATCCTTTTAATGACAATAATCATACTAATAATAATCATAGTAATTGTAATAACAATACATGTAATATTGAGGAGAGCAATGTCCATTGGCAACGGGTATTTACATGTCTTGTAAACGTGAGTGTGGCAGGGTATTTTTTGTTAATTACATAGTAATTGCTCAGTTAATTGTCTCTGATCCACATAGTTACCTGTGTGTGTACTGTAAAGCAAACCTCACAGTACAACTGCGCGCACGCACACACACATACACACACACACACACACACACACACACAAACACAAACACAATTACACCTCAGTGCTGAAGGCAGATTGGAGTTTTAGTTGTACAAACATTTTTCAAAGTCAGAGCTGCTGTGGAGGCAGAAATAATCTAATTGGTTCAGGTAAATCTTAGTTGGCAGAGCCACAGAACCAGTTTTTTGGAGCCCAAGTTAACTAACTGGCAAACTTGAATGGCAAAGAGGGAACTCTGGTCAAATATAAATAAAAACGAACAATGCCAATGACTTTTTTTATTGATCCATATGGCCATCATGATCTTGGAGGGTCAGCAGGATAGCTAACTAGCTTACGTAGACAACTACAGGCTAGGCTAGTTTTAACTTGGAAGTTTAGCTAGGCTAACTAGCTAACCTAGATAACTTAATATGGTTACATTGCATTTTTTCAGTTAGTAGCAAGAGTGCTAGGTTTCATAATATTAGCTGCCTCCTCTCTTAACCTTTCAGTCACGGTACAAAACTGTGGTTCTTTGGCTCTGCCCATTGAGGTTTAAGTCAACCAGTAACATGATTTCTAACTCCAGAGCAGCTCAGCCCCTGAGAAATGTTTGCGTAACTAAAACTCAAATCTGCTGCTACAATGTCCCTCCTGTTTAATTTGTCGCAGACGCACAGCATTCAGCACACACATTGGCTACAATTGAGCTCTCGCCTCAACCACCGCTTGCCTGTGACTCTAGTGCTCTGAAGTCTCAGAAAATGGCTACTAGCGATACTGGATTCTCCACAAGTGTTTTCCCCTGTTCATTCAGAGAATACGGAGAATATTCCAGTGGGAGGACTTATCTTGTCCTGTATTTCCAGGGTCCGTGGTTGTGTGGTGTTGAAGAATCCCCTGAGGACAGAGGCCTGGGTCAGGATTGGAGACACCGCTGCTAGAAACTGAGGTACTCGGAGTTGACTCGTCCGTCCGTGTGTGGTTTTTGCACTTTTAGAAAGAGGTGAAAGGGTTCATGTAGTGGTGAGTGCTGGGATGATGCTTGTACACTACACCCAGGCGCTACTGTTGTAACTGAAAGTTTCCGATGCCCCTGTACATTTATACTGTGCAGGTATACTGTAGGACAGATGGACAGGTAAAATACAGAACCCAAAGTATGAAAATCACACCCACCAAAAGCATAAGTGTTTATAATGGACCTATTTCAAGGCAAGATGGCTGGCTAACACCTCAACTCATCTAGTTACTCTTGTGATAGAAAGTATAGAGGAGAAAGTCAGCAAGAATTTCAGAAGTAGTTCATGCTACTGTGGATAAATATCCAAAGGAGGCCTCTTTGCTTCCCGGTGTCCCTCAAGGCCGACTCGCAGTGGAAAGACCTTGGCATGCCTCAGGAGTAAGGTGTGTATGGGATTGTGAGGGTGGAGCTAAGAGTCCTTCACAGTGGAGTAACAGTATAAAAGCAGATCTTTGTGCTTTGTTTAATGAGGGTTGTGTTAAACACCACTGAAATGCTATAAATGCCTCTTCTCCGGATGAAATTTGAGGGCAACAGAGGAAAAGGTTGAGGGATAAAAGGCTGCTCTGCCCCTCAAATAAATAGCTTTCTGCAATGAATTAAACATTATGTTTGATTTGAACAGCCTTTTTTAGTTGGAGGTTGTTAAGTTGATCTGTTGGTTTCAAATCAAAACATTGAATAGTGTTTCAAGGTTGCCAGTATCATTATCCTCTGAGGATATAATCTTTGTTCAAAGAAATTACCCATTTCAATAATCGGATCGTGAAATGTTGTCAAATGTCATTTCTCAAATCAGGAAATAAACACACAAAAAAAAAAGTTCATAGGCTACAAAATTTGCTTTCTTGTTAATTGCTGGTTAGGGTTAAGTTAATCCTTCAAATGGGGGGTTGTCATAAAACATGCAGTATTATACTAACAAAATCAGCCAGTCTTATGTGTGTATTGTAACTGTGTGAGTGAGGGAAAGACAGGATGGCATGTCAATACAATACAAAACTTTTTCTTTAACAATATTCTCTGCAGATTTTATACTTTTTCTATGTACATATCTCTATATCTATATAAACTGTGTTCAAAGAAAACCTCCACACATAGCTGGTTAGGCACATGTAGTTGGTTCTAAAGAGGGAATAGAGAGAAGGAGGAAAAGGGGAAAGGAGGGGATACAGCAGTATATTTCTTAGAACCACAGACAGAGAGGATATATGGTAGGCCTAAGGAGGATCATATTTGGCAAATTACACTCTTGCCAGTTATACCCTGTGAACCTGACCCAGCTCTCACATACGGAAGATAATAATAATTGAAATTCTTTTCACATGTACTGAGTCTGGATATGCCACATAGCTGTAGTATCACACGATGCTATAATCTATCATAATAATACTGTAGTATTTCACATTTGATATATGTCTTTTTGTACATATACTGTACTCAATAGTCTCTACTAATCTAGAAATGTAGATTATATTATAAAATATACATCTCCCAGTAAAATATCCCATTTTTCAACACATTCCATCTCAAATGTTAGAAAAGAAAAAACAGATCATGCTAAAAGATTCTTGTCTTTTGTCTTTTTTTTTCTTCAAAATGGCTGATTTGGACTCTTAGTATTCACCGGGCTTCATCACACTCATGTCCCCTCTGACAAACAGCCCTTCATAGTCACTGCTGCCAGTGCATTCACAATGGCGCACCCATACACAAGCCTGTACGCAACATCCATACAAAAGGCTAGGATTAGAAATAATATCTTTTTTGACACAAATTTCCAAATGTAAGAGGGACCCTCTCAAAACTTTAAAAATCATGCTACACTTTGTTCAGAGGAAACATCATACAGTATGATCTCAGGGAGTAAATCAAGAGAAGGGGAAGAGAACACTAAGTCTTTTCTAGCGCAACAAACTCATATATAATTCTGTTAATTACTGCAAGTGTATCTTGATCTCAGTATACAATTCCCAAACACCAGCAGCTTGTCTCTTTTCCAGAAGGGAAATTTCACAACTGAGGTTTTCCTCTAGGTCCCGACTCTTTGGAAGGGGTTTTGGAAGAGGGAGCTAGATTGAATTTGAGTGTCTTGGCTCCACATGACAAGATTTGTGAGAGAGAGACAGAGAGTGGCACAGGCTTAACAAAGTACAACCCTTTGTTTTCTTTCGCCTCAGAAAGGGATCATCCCTTCTTTCATCGGTGGTGTGTGAAATTGAGAGGATTGTACTGTGCACCTCTGGAGTGACTGGTGGATTTGAGTGGAACTCGGGTTAGGCGAGTGGATTCTCCCTAAGACTTTGGCAGCTCTCCCCCCATTTGCTCTGTGATCCACTGGCTGATCTGCTCGACGATGCCAAACATATCTTAGGAAAGTCCACCGACTCAAACAATATACTTGAGGAGAGAAGACGAAATATTTTTGTCCCAAGGGAAGAAAGAAAGAAAGAAAGAAAGAAAGAAATCTTTTTTCATGGCTATTTCATCGGGGCAATCGTTAGGTCCTGACTGGGGTGGAAAGAACTCTCTACAGGCCAATGTTGTTGGCATGCGTCCTCATTTGACCACATGGAGGTGCTATAGTCTCACAGTGAAATGGGGGCCTCCTCTGTAAAGTCTTGAAAAGCCACCGAAATTTAAACGCTAAAAAATCCCAGTGACCCCACCCCTGAACACTGTAGCTTCAGAAAGAATATATAAAAAGCAAACAGCTCTGGTTTTGTCTGTGATGCTCTCTGGCTGTCAAGGCTGTGATGCTACACTGCAAAGCTCCTCCTGGCAAACATGAGCGTGCACACTATGTACAAAGAGCACTTGCTCATTCAAACAGTCTCACTGCTGAATGCTCAGTGTAGTAGATGGATACATGGGACATGAGGAGTGAGCAATGAGAGAGAGAAAGACATAGAGGGAGAGAAAAATGTTCCATATTCTTTGACTGACTGCCTGGGTCTGTAGTTGGCTGACTATGCTTTGAGAGTGTTCTTTGGGGATCGCCAACCATCTGACTTTAAGGGCATTGTATTCAAACTGATGGTGAAATGATCTGTTCTGAGTTCATCCATCTATACTGATAGTGTCAGTGAAGCGTATGAATAGATCTTATGATGATTCAGAAAACCCACAATTATATTATAGAATAGATTCTGCCGTAAATAGCATTTAGAAGATGGCAATGGGGATCCATATAGACATAGATCCAGAGAGATGCTGTCCTCTCCTCTTCTCTCACAGAGGTTTTGTGCCTGTTAAGCCCTTTATTTTCAGTGAGGGAGAAGTGCTAGGTGAACACGCACAGGCATGCTACTACTGCGTGACCCTCAACTGACTACTGTATCAAAAAGTGAACTGTTTCTTATTTGTTCTCAGCCAAAATAATAATAAAAAAAAAAATGAAATCCACAGAAAGACTGAAAAGTTTGCAACTGAAATCCGCCAGCTACGATTTCAGGTCTAGGCCTCTCTGTCAGTAAAATGGGCGATTCCGAGTGTCAAGACACAAAATGGCCGTCATTGCTTGTTTTGCGTCATCCAACAATGAGCAATAGAACTGTGAATTTGCAACTGTGGCGAATGACATGATGGGAATGCTGAGGGCAGGGTGGCGGATAAGTAACAGCAATGACAGTTTTAGACCCTCAGAAGATCCAAAATCGGGCTCAGAGAAAGGCTGAGATAGGTTTACATGTCAGCTAAGGGGATGGATGAAACAGAGGGGCTGCGACTCCTCTGTGTGTCCCGTGTTCAGAGTCGAGTCTGGGCTTCGGGGATGTAGATCTCGATGCTGTCGGCGCTCTCTGTGGCCGAGTTCTGGCGGAAGGAGGCAGTCCGCTTGGTCTGCAGCAGCCTCCTCCTTGCCTCTGTCCTCTGACGGTCCACAAGGTCCAGGGACTTCTCCCTGATGGGCAGGGTGCGCCCACCCGCACGGGGCACCACCAGGCCTCCCGACCCACCTCCGCCACCTCCGCCCCCCCCATCCCCGACGCTATCGGCCCGGAGGCTGCCGCTCACCCCGCCCGCTGGCTTCTTTGGTAAGGGAGGAGGAAGCTTCTTATCCTCCTAGCCGGGTAATGGTGAGGTATGAACATATGATGAAAATGCAGAGGACAAAGGGAGGTACCGTGTCAGGTGATATAAAAAATGATTTCGTATGGTTGTGCGAGGGGGTCCCATGCAGAAAAGCGGAGATATAGGGGACAATGGAGAGAATGAGAAATCAAAGGGCAAAACCAGCAACAGGTAAAAGGGGAAAGGTCATGTGAGGAAGCATAATTTACAGGATAGAGCATGGCAGACATTAAGACAAAAAAACAACAACAAAATTGCAAATCAACATAAAAAAATATCTCAACATGCATTGGCATTGGGATGAAGAAAAAGGAAATGAAACATGGGGAAAGAAGAGAAAAGAAAAATAAAGAAGACGTAAAAGAAAAAAGAAGAAAAGAGAAACAAGTGTTAGTTCTTGTTAAACTATCAGATGATACAGTAAAGAACTGCAGTTGTTCAATGAGCGTACTAGCCTACTTTACATGCTGTGTCAGAGATGAGTGATTGAATCCAGTGTGTGCCACATCTATAGACAGTAATGTACAGGTATTTTCTTCTGTATAGCCTCATTAAATACAAGCTTGTTTATAAGCATTTTCACTAATTCTAGACTCCACAGTCTCTCAGGCAGCTCAGCTCAGTTCCTTTTGCCGTTCTGCAGTTTCACAGCCTGCAAAGGCTTGGAGGGCAGGACCATCTGCGCCACTCTCCTGCACACCGCCATCTTGGCTCTGGGGGAGTGCTGAAGGGAAACCAGGGCTGTGCGGACCCCTGGGCTTCTCACCTTCTTTTCAGGCGGGAGCCTCCAGCCAGAGTCCTTGATCCTCTGGAGGTCCTGGAACTTGACCCTGACGTCCTCTATGTTGAGCTGGAGCAGGTCCCAGAAGCCTGCCAGGTCCTGAGAGCTGGGCTGGGGGTACGCTGATGGGTCCTGGATGGGCAGGGAAATGGAACGTGGAAGTGGGAGGAATGACCAAAGTAATATACAAGGAGGAGTAAAAGAAAGAGAAGAGGGAGAAAAAATTCAGACAGGAAAAATTTCTGCACTGGTGATTCTGCAGCAAGGCTCATTCTGCCCTTGGCGACAGTGATATGCCTCGAATCTCTGCAAAATGATGAACCATAACTCAATCTGATGTCACAATGTTTTGTGCGATCACACATACTCACCACACTTTGTTGGCAGAGGCGGAAGAACTGCTGGACTTTTTGAGACATGAGCATCTGGGCACTGCCAACTGCATTACGAATCAGCTCAAGAACTAGTGGGGGAAAAAAAGAAGCAGAAAAGACACAGAAAACAGTTCTATAAGAAACTGGAAATGCAAGAACTGATTCAATTGAACTTCAACCTCCCGCCTGCTCCTTTAGACTCTCCTCCCACACTCACCCTCCTCTGGCAGTTCATTTTCCTCTGCCTCTCTCTCCATGGTCTGGCACCATCCCTCCATCCTCTCCACCTCTGTCTGCAGGAGGCGTAGGAAGAACTCCCCGTCTCTCATGCAGGGCGAGGCTCGGCCCGAGTCGGGCAGGCTCCGGGGGCCCTCCAGGGACGGCGTCCCGGCCCAGGCCCGCTCGGAGGTGAGGGGCAGCGGGGAGTGGGCGCGTGGGGGCAAGTGCGGGTGCTGGTGGGGCCGTGGGTCCGCTGGGCAGGGCTCAGTGGAGTAGCCGCTCTGGATATAGTCCTAGGATAATGCAAGAGATTGAAGGAAAATACTGCTAGGACACATCCTTCAATGGTGGAAGCATTTGGACGTAAGTAATGAGTAATCATGCAAAGGCCAGTTCTCAGGTGATTAGTTAAGTCTTCGGAGTGTCAGTTCACTAGACCCTAAGGTATGGTCCTTGCATCTAATATCTGCCAACAAAACTCCCAAACCCCCTTATAGCAAGTGGAGCAATGACTGAACTTGAACTGAACTTCACAGACAGACAGCTTAGAGGGAGCGTTGGTCCTGAATGCTGGTCTTTGCGTGTGTTGAGGCAGGCCTACCTCTCTGTAGGCCCACTGTCCCTGTGTGTGGACGGTGCGGTGGTACTCGGTGTACTGGCCGGCGGACTCGGGCTCCGACGAGTGCCTTTGGAAGGAGCAGCCGAACTGAAGGCTCTTGTCCTGCGTCGGCACGGCGATGCTGAGCCCCGGGAAGCCCTCGGGGTCCAGGTCCGCCTGCACGCTCGCCGTCACGCTGTTGGAGCGCTTGAAACGAGCCCGCCTGGAACAGAGAGAGAGAGTCGCCGCGGGGTCGGACACATCCAGTCAGGCAAAGTAATGGAAGCAAATGCCTCTTTGAGCAAGAACAGTCACGCTGCGATTTGCTAATACTGTCATTGCGGTCACTACCACTGACTTGGTTGTGATATCGCCTGCTAAATCCCATGACATATGACGCACTGGTGTGTTCAAATGTCATGCCATTGGAATCAGTGATTAGAGTTTGCTCCACTGTTACAAGTTTACCCCCCCTCCCCTCTCCCCTCTCCCCCTCCCCTCCTCCCTCCATCCTCCTTCGCAGTCTGATGAGGTGTGAGGTGTGACTCAGATTTCCGTTCTCTCGCTTTCGTTTTCTCTGCCGATGTCACACTCACCCTTGATGACTGGAGGAGGAGGGGGACATTGTTAACAGGTGCACGATCGCATACTGCCGGAGGTGCGTGCGCATGTGTTTGTGTGAATGCATGCGTGCATATGTGTGAATCTGACCCGTGGGTGATGCTGGATATAATTAGGAGGAGGGCTGCATCACGTGCGAAAGTCATGTCGAGTGTGTGATTTGCAGTAGTCATGGTTACAGTCACTAATGGTGAGAAACAAGACATTCTTGGAACAGAGTGCTACTGAATTCAAGCTGTGATGTCTGATGAAATGTTAAATGAAATAATAGGATCGAGCTTTGAAATAAACCATAGGTGACTGCACCACTGGGTGCCCAGGGGATGACTGCTTTTTCATATTACATATTAAAATTATTCACACAAATGATTGTACAAACACCTCAGACCAAAAATCCAGAATAAATCCTTTTATAAATGCAAATCTTATTTTGGAAGTTGTGTCCATAATTAAGGAATTTTAAGTGTCAAAATAAACCAAGCACACCCTCAAGTAGTTTACAGATTTGAAACCATATTCCAATATATTTTCCCTGGTTTGATATCCAATTATAATTCCATTACCTTTTGTCATCTTCCACTTGGACCCCTATGGAGTGGACTTCCCTAAGAGCTTTGCCCTCCGCATCTGAATCCGACAGGGTCTCCGAGCTGTCCACCTGGCACGCATAGAGAAGGCCAATGAGCACCACAGTCAGAGTGTATACACACACACACACACACACAAGAACCCCTATACACCTGGCCTTACCATGCATCTTAGGTGATTGGATTGTTTAGATCGAGCAAAACTGCATTAAATCTAGATGTAAATGCACCAAAGATGCATTGAAGCTGAAGTGTTAGGAGATGCATTTGACCACATTAACAACAAAGTGTAAATTCATTATGTCTTCAATCCATGTATTGCAACTACAGAAATGGAAATGAACTTTCCAATCAGGTAGCACATAATCAAATGGGTGGCAGGCAGCTTGGATAGTGTCAGGATACTTGTGAATGGGGAACAAGCAAGACGTGGTGTCAGTTTTAGGACACAAATGGTGATTCATACCACATTGAGTGTACTGGAGATGCATTTTAATTCCAGATGTAAATGTAATCCACCTAAATCTAGATGCAATCTAGATATGAGATGCACCTTAATGCCAAGTGTAAAGGGGCTTTAAAATATTTGAGGTAACATTTACACATCCATTTCATGTCTCATTAGTAGAATGTGCATCATACTGTGCAGCAGTTTGAAATAGAGATGTCATAGCTGTTTTTCAGATTTGGAACAGTATTTTCACACAGCCAAAGCCCTATACTAGCAGCCGTCCCTTCTCCATCACATCACCATCTCACCTGCACAGCTATGGACGGCCTCCACTTCCTCCCGCCGCGTCCATCGTCCTGCCCCCCTCCTCCTCCGACAGCTTTACTCAGCACCAAGCTGTTCTGGGGCAGAGAGACCGACTTCCCCAGGCTGCCCCCGGCCCTGCCGTCCCTCTCCCTGGCCGGCCTCGGGGGCCCCTCCAGCAGGCTGTCGGCCGAGCTGCTGTGCTTGGCCCTCACCCCCACCCCCGGACCTCCTCCGTAGGGCACCAGCTCCCGCGAACTCCTGACCCCGTCCAGGCTCTCCGCCGAGTTGCTGTGCTGTCGGGATCGTCCCGGGCCGGTACCGGTGTAGTAGCCCGCCCTGGAGGTGCGACCCGAGGGCCCGTCGGAGCCGCCCAGGTCCACGGAGTTGCTGTGCTGCTTGGGGCGCCCGGGGCCGGGGCCCGAGGCCGACTGTCCGGCGCTCTGGAAGTAGGCGTCCTGGGTGGACTCTGTGCTGCTCTGGGCCCGCACTGATAGCGCGGACTTGGTCATGCGAGGTGGGAGAGGGGGAGGAGCACCTTTACGATAGGGAAAGACTGGAGGGCCAGAGGAGGGGGAGAGAGGGAGACAGGTATAGTGGGTTGTTATTAGCAAAATGGGCAACATGTCAACATGGGGCTGGGGAGGTGGATACTTACAATGGGGGCAGGCTAGAAAGAGAAGGTGGTAAGGAGAAGACAGATGGAAAACAGGGAAATTTGTCCAAAAAAATGGGGTGAATGAATACAGAGAGAAAGAGAGAGACATCCAGAAACAAAAATAATGTCAGCAAAAGATGTGAAAGAAAGATTTATGGAAGCAACTCAAAAGTGCTATTTATTTTTTTTACCAAACATTCGCTTTTGGTATGAATTTCAGTGAGAGGCAGAGAGCGGAGTGGTGGAAGAGACAGAGCAATGACAGACGTGACAAAAGAAAACCTCTTCCCTTGAGCGAATTTAACTCTGCCTCTTAAGAAGATAAAGCAATTTCCTGAGAGAAATATTAAAATGAGAAGCACACATTTTTTTCAGCGGATTCTCTCTCCTGTGTCTGTCTCTTTCTCCTCCCTCGTTGTTTCGTTCAAACATACACGTGCTTGCACACACACACACACACACACACACACACACACACACACACACACACACACAGTTCATAGTTTATTTCCATTGAATAAAGGATCAAACCTAAATGCTTTTCTTTCCAAGCATTCTCATTTCCAGCCGGCTTGTCTCAATGTGCAACGAGTCTCACCAAGAGAGGTGTGTGCATGCATGTGTGTAGGATGTGTTTGTGGGTGAGTTTGTGTACTGGGAATGTGTGTGTGTGTGTGTGTGTGTTTGTGGTTGATGTATATGACACTTCACAGCGGCTTTAATAAATCTCAGGGGGATTTGCCGGTCTAAGCCAGGAAATATTAGCCCTGTAAGGCACCACTGATAGCACTGGAGTGGCTCTGCAGTCTCCCGCACAAACACACACATCTGCACACAGACACACACACACACACACACAAATGACTGCAGATGTAAATGAGGTTTGAGTAAGAGCACGGATGATCGTGAGGATAAAACCCAAACTATCGAAGACAAAAACAAACGCACGAGTAACAAAATGGATTCAAACCGAGAGAGTGATGTGGAAAGGAAAGGCAGGAGACCGCGCCAAGAAGAGCGAGAGAGAGAGGGAGAGAGAGGGAGAGGCAGCTGGAGACATTGAGCTATCATCATAATCATGAGCGTTCCAGTCCCCATTACTGAGCCAGAGAAGCCGGCGATTACACAGGGGAGGGAGATGGGAGAGATGAGATACAGAGACAAGACGGAGAGGGGAACAGATAGAGATGATAGAGAACAGGGAGCATGCACGGCAACACACACCAGTCCATGCTCGCAGCACGCACACACACACACACACATGCAAAGAATGCGCTGCAGAGGAACAGAAGGCTTAGGTGAGAGAGTGAGATGATAGAGATTGAGGGAAAAGGGAAAAAAACAAAAAAGTACACATTGCATGCAGCTGTGCACTGGCTGAGAAGGTGGAAGTAATGAACTGTGTGTGTGTGTGTGTGTGTGTGTGTGTAGATGTGTGCACAAACTCGGTTTTGTCAAGCGAAGTGCAACGCTGTGGACCCTCTGCAGTGCACTGTCTTCTCCTGCTGGCTGTGCTAATGTGCCAGCAGGTTGCCCCCCCCACCCATCACACACACACACACATTTCCACATATTCGTACACAGACACACTCACCGGCCCCGCTCTTGATGCTTCCCTGAGGGCCCGCCATGGAGAAGACAGACAGGCAGTCGTCGTCCTGGGAACAGCCGGCCTGGATGGCGCGGACGTAGCTGTGGCTGCGGGTGCGGAAGACCCCGGGCAGATCCAGGGCCTCGACCGCCTGGGACTCCACCTCCCCGAACATGGTCTCGCACACCGCCTCGAACTGGCGGTTCAGAGTGTCTCCCAGCTGAAGGGGGACAGAGGGATGGGGAGAAAGGGAGTAAAGACAGGGTACCGGATGCGGGAGGATACCAGAGCGGTGAAGGCAAATTGTATATGAGCTGATACCTGTGAGCTGGTCAGAGAGCGGGTGTAGCTGCGAGAGCGGGTGTGGCTCTTGGGTGTGGTTCGGCTGTTGGGGTAGGAGTCTGTGCACTGCTTACACGAGTACCTGCATTAAACACAAACAAAATCAGCTTCAGTGATGACCATAATAACTATGATGGCACCAATAATGATGATTAACCAGCAGTTGGCTTCCTAGAGTCATAGTAGTTGTTTGAGATTTTTATATTAAATCTACTAGTGGTATTATTGTGACTGTTAAGTGGGGATACATTTATTTCTTTATGTGAAGATATAAGCTTTGAATGACAGTAAAATGTAACATGAAAAAGAATTCATCCCCTTGTAATAGGATTTCTGTAATAGCCCTATGGATTAATAACATATACCATTTGGTTGACCTCGACTATCCAATAGCACTTCATTGATTGATAACAGCTGGATATCATTTTTTGTGCCCTAGCATTTTGTCAGTGCTCCCTTCCACTTTCAGTCAGGCTGCATTCATGTGAAAGGGAAAAAAAACGCTGGAACAACTTGGCAATTGAAAGCACTGACTTGGAAGAGTTTGCTCCTGATCAGCTGTTTCACGCTTGACACACACATGCACTTAATGAGTGATGATTTGAGTTCATGTTGTGCGGCAAAACAAATATTGCAATTTCGCCCACAAATGAAAAATCAAGCAACTAGTCCTGCCTTGGCCTTTTAAGAGCTGTGATCGGAAACTTATGCGATGAAAATCATTTATTTTGTTCATTTTATTTGAAATGAATACATCATTCTCTGCACTTGACTACGGGTATTTCCTTGTTGGTGATGTCACAATTAAAGTCAAGAGAAATCAGGGTCCGTCGAGTCCCCAAGCCGTATTTCAAAGTGAACGGAAGCTCCTGTCTTCCGTCTTTCCCCATAATGACGTGAATGCAGCGATAGACTTAGCGGTATAGATGACCTTTGATCCATGCTGACGGAGCGCCTGAAGGCCTCCCGCTGGGCGATCAGGCTGGTCTTGGGCGAGGCTTTGGGGCTGGCGTCCGAGTCGGCGCTGTCGTCGTCGCCCATGGCCTTGATGTAGCTGCCGCTGCGCATCCGGCGGCACGGGATCTCCCCTCCGCTGTCGGCCATGCCGCCGCCGGGGTATCCGCCCCCCCACTCGTCCGAAGGGACCTGAGACACACATTCGCACAAACATCCACACCGTCATATAAGCATAAATAAGACATAGAGACATCCATCTGTACAGCATTAGTATAAAGCTATGTAAACGCACAGCCAATCTCAGTTTTAGTGCGATTCTCCATACAATGGGTTAAAAAGACTCACAGAGTTAAAGTAAGTTAAAACTAAGTATGCATTCTTCCAATTCAAAGTGTTAGGGGAAAAATAATTACTCACAATGTGAACTAATCAATGTTAAGATATTGAAGATGTTTTCACTGCACAGTCGGCAGCTTCTCCCCAATATCTGCAGTTAAAGTCGAAAAGACTTCACACAACGGAAATATTTTTCACTGGTTGATGAAATATATTTCACCGCTCGATCAGAATGACAGTGATTTTGTCAGACGTACAGTACTGGCACACGTGCACACAGCCAGACACCGGCAGTGCATTGTATTGTAATGCACACACACACTGGCACAGACAGCTCAGCCACACTGGCATGCTCATGAATTCATACACACACACACACGCATACACACATGCACACACATGCATACATGTGAGATGGCGTTAGAGAAAGAAAGAAAGGGACAAAGGGACTTACAGAAAGAGAGAAACTCTGACAGCTGGAGAAACACTGACACAGAGAAGGAAAAAGAGCGTAAGCCAGAAGCCGACAGACGGAGAGCAAATAGACAGACCGACAGACAGATAGACGAGCAGACAGACAGCCGATAGACAGACGGAAGCGGATCAGAGAGGAAGACCAAAATATAAGCAGGCAGACAAGAGCGCTGACAGAAATGCGGAGAGACAGACAGACACACAGGGTGACAGACAAGAAACGGACAGAAAAGCAGATAGGAAAACAGAGAGACACGAGTAGGCTGAGAGCAAAGCAGACAGAGAGAGAAAGGCAGGCAGGCCGATAGACAGGAAGACAGATGGGCAGATGAATGAGAGTCTGATGAAGAGAAAACAAAATCAAACACAGATGTAAACACGCAGAAACACAGCCAGTCACGACAACAAAGTAAGGGGAAACACAAGACATAAAAAAAGAGAATTGATAAGGAATAATGAAATGGAACAAAACACTGACAGGGTTCCCATCCTGGCCCTGATGTCAAATCCCATGACTTTCCATAACTAAGTCACACTCTACTCTACTTGTTAGCACTGTTTTTCTAAAGGGGTTTGCACTACAGTTGGAGAAAAACAACTAAAAACCATCACTGAATGCAATGTGAAACAAGTTGTAAAATAGCTTCTGGCGTATTCCTGTAAAGTGGCCCATTTGCCAATGCCTGATGTCCCATGACTTCCCTACATAATTTATCAAATGCCCTGACTTTCCCTGCCTAGAATCCACCTTTCCTGGGCGATATAGACAAAATCAAATATCACAATATTTTATACCGAATACCTCAATATCGATAATGTGATGATATTTTAGAAGTATTCATAAGATGCTTTCATAAGATATTTACACACAAGAAAATTTTGAAAATTAGTAATGATCATTAGCACTCAGTAATAGTAATACGGTCATGATGAGCAGGTAAAGCCAGTCATTGTTCATTTTACTCAGCCAGAAAAGGCGAATAGGTTCAGAAAATTGTGTCACTTTACTGTAACGTAAAGTAACATTTAAGCTTTTTCACAATATTACAATAACCAAAATCCCAGACAATCTAGTCTCATATCACGATATCGATATTATACGATACATCGCCCAGGTCTAAATCCACCTCTCAAAATTCCGTGATATTCCAGAAAATTCCGTGACCAGTGGGAACCCCAGTTGGAGACAGAGACAACAGAGAGCCAGGCAGGAAGACAGAGAGAGACAACCAAACAGATAGGAAACAGCTCCTTTCTTAAATCTGCATCATAAAATGGAATCTTATTATTGTGGAGGATCACTCAGACCTATATGTAGGTGTGTGTGTGTGTGTGTGTGTGTGCGCCATCTGGTCTCACTCCTTTACCAATATGATGAAGGCTTCACACCAGCTAACAGCCAGAGAGTAAGAGCAGCTGCTCGTGCTGAAAGACCCCTCTATCCTCCGGTCGCTGCTAAGGCTGTGAAGTGTGTAGTCTCTCACACACACACGTGACCGCATGAAAACACTGACACACACACACATGCATGCACACATCACACACACATGCACAGACACACACACCCATGGCTCCAGGGCAGGGGTCCATCCAGCTGAGTGTGTTTTTTAAAGGTCATCACTTAAAAGAAGATGATTCAGCCTAATCTCCCGATCCCCTGGCCTTCGTCTATCTCTCTCCTTTTCTCTCTCTCTCTCTCTCTCCTTGCCCCCTAGCAACCATCTCCCCCTTTATCTCGTTTCTATCCCTGAGCCTCCTTCACTATCTCTATATCCTTCTACCTTGCTGTTTTTCCCTCTCTATCGTTCTCTCTCTCTCCCTCGCTGGTTCCGTCTTCGTTTCACACTCGCTCTATATTCTCTCTCTTTTTTTTTTTTATCGTTCCTTATCTATCAGACGCAGACAGAGGGGAAGGGAGAGGGAAGGGAGAGCGGGGAGAGGCTTAGGGAGTGGGGAGTAAAGTACCGAGTTCTGGTGCTGCACATCGTGATTGGGTCGACACCATGGGAGAAAACCTTGCAGTGTCCCTTTGCCTTTGACGACAGTAATCCCGACTTGTGAAGATTCACTCAAAGTCTGTCTATTCAGTGCCATTTAAGTTCCCTGAGGTCTTGCTGTTATAGTTGCTTTTTTCTCACTTTTGTGCACCATACTTGAGCCTTGACTCAGTATAAACTTGTATAAACCTGTGACAAAATCCCATTCAGCAGCCTGGAAGAACTACTTTTGTCTGACTTGATGGGGAATTCTCTCTAATGCTGCGGGCACACTACATGATTTTTAGGCCAATGCTAGCCACAATCGTGACTGATTTTTCAAGATTGAACCAATTTGGCGCTAGTTTGGGGTGGTCGCAATGCACAGTCGACACAGAGGATCTTGTCATGTGGGAGGGTTTAGGACTTTAATCTCTTACCCCCCGATCCAGTCAGGACCGTTGTGATTATGTCAAACACTTTATTTTTATGAATCAAATCTGGACAAATCATGACTGGACAAGTACTCCTGCAGTGTGAGCTGGACAACGACACAAATCTGAACAGAGCTCGTCAATACCAAACGAGAGCTGAAGAAGAAATAAAGAAAAACGAGATAAAAGAAGTGTGGAAAGAAAAATGTTCCTCTTCCATTTTTGTTTTGTGCTTTAGTAGCGCAAGAGGTTGTGTTTTTGCGAGATTGTGGGGTTGCGTGGTATTAGAACTCGGGTAGTGTGTAGTTGTCAATTGTGTGATTGACAATTGTGTGATTAACAGTATTTAAAATCCAACTGGTCGAGACAAAAAAATGACTGAAAGCAAGTTGTTAAATGCATGATGTCCAAACTTGTCACATTCTGTTCAGTCTTGCAGTGCATCCCCAACATATGTCCACTACACCAATGGGGAATTTGACTGCAAAACTCAGAATGCAGAATTGCCGAACTTGTTTTGCAGCTGCAGTGGGAAGCTCAGCTCGCAAACAACGAATCAGTCAAGTCTAGGGTTCAGTGTGGAGTTACTGCTTCAATATTGGCACTTGGTGCTGCTGTGTGTCCTGAGGTTCCCCCTAGTCTTGGTGTTGAGCCGTCCCGCTGAACAGCTCTATATCTGCGGCTCCAGGAAGCCGCGCTGCCCTGCAGCCAAGGATCAATCTGGCTGACTTCAGCACATCTCAGCACAGCACAAAATTCATTCAACATACTGTCCCCCTGCAGAAAACTGCAAGTGACACCAGGAGATAGAGATATGAGGAAAGAGGGAGTGAGGAAGTTCATTTTGTGTCCGAAAGTGTGGATGTGGTATATATATATAGCCCAAGGCATGGAGGAGAGTCTGTTCTTTGAAAAAACAACAACAAAAAAACCCCCATCATACAGTATGAGGAACATTGACTCTTTTTTCTTGCCCTTTTCCTGCACCCATTCCCTCTGTCTTTCTTTCCCTTTCCCTCTCCCCCTCTCGCTCTCTCTCTCTCTCCTATCAGCAGACCTCAGCTGTGTCTAAAGGATGAGAGCTGGAAAAACACCAGGGACTCCTGTGGCTACCTGCTGTTTCCGTAGAAACACAGCCTGCATGGCAGTCCTACCACAGCACAGCTGGAGGTGTGTGTGTGTGTGTACGTGTGTGTGTGTGTGTGTGTGTGTGTGTGTGTGTGTGTGTGTGTGTGTGTGAGAGTGTGTATCCTCTCATCTGCCTTTGTAGGTACAGTGAAAGAGCCATTAGCTTTTCACTTTGGAGAATTCATGTATACAAAATGAGAGAGAGGGCAGAGGTAAGAGGGAGATAAAGTGAATGTGTTGGATGGGGAGAAAGAGAGAGCGAGCGCCAGCAGGGACTGTTAGACTGTTAAGACAGGTGTTTAATAATCTCAGGTGTCAATCATCGTCTCTTCATTCACAGCGAAATACCAAGGTGGACCATGGGTTTCTCAGTTAGACATTCAATTTGTATGAGAGACTTTGTCCCAAAGCAACTTGGCTGTAGAACAATGGTTTCTCTGTCTTACAGTCTATGCTCCCTAATGAGTACACTGTGTGTAGATATGCAACCTATGCGAGCACTGACTGTAAAGCCTTTTGTGCTAATTCACAGAAATATTGCTGCTTTTTTTTTTGCTGTAGCTCAGCATGGGGCGGTAAAGAACATTCACATCCGCTCACAATAAATCCCGTCAAAATACAAATGCACAGAGGCTCGCACACAGGCCTACACACACCTGCAGGTAGTGGAAGGTCCTCTCCTTCAGCTTGCTCTCCAGCGGCACCAGGGCTTTGTCATAGCCTCCTCCCCTGGTGGAGGGGTACACCTCCCTGGCCTGACTCACTGTCATGGCCGACCAGGTGCTCCTCTTCAGGGAGTGTCCGTGGTGTCCGTGGTGTCCTCCTCCTTCGCTCCCAGCCAGGGCCATGGAGGTACAGGCCATGCACTCCCCAGGCCCAGGCCCCGGCCCCGGCCCCGGCCCCGGCCCCGGCCCAGGCCCCGGCCCTGGCCCCGGCCCCGGCCCGCCGCCTCGCTCCTTGGGCTTCTTCATGGTGAGCTCCTGGATGGCAGCGTCCAGGCTCTCGTGCCCGCTGGGGTACCCCCTCCTGCCCCCGCCCACCAGGAAGCTGCTGTCGCTGTCCAGGTTGTCGTCAGAGCTCCACCAGCCCGCCGTCCGGCTGCGGTGGCGTCTGCCCGACTCGTGGCGCGAGTCTCCACTCTTGCTGCGCTCGCGGGACTTGCTCCTCCTGGTGGAGCGAGACTGGTGGCCCGAGTAGTGGCCTCCGCCGTCCTCCCCTCCGCTCCGGTGGCCACCTCCTCCTCCTCCCCCTCTCTCGCCGCGGTATTCCCCGCCTCCTCTCGTGCCGTTGTACTCCCGTTTGGACGGCGCCTCCAGAGAGTGGGACTTGGCGAAGAGACGTTGCACGGAGTGGACCAGGTGTCGGATGCGGGACGGACTCTCGCTGCGCTGCTCGGCGCCCCCGCTGGCGGTGCGCTGGTACTGCAGTGTGTGGAAGCCGTCGGGGTGGAAGGGCACCTGCTTCTCAAACTGGTCCATCAGGTTCGGGGGGATGCGATGCATCTTACCTCCGTGGCCCGTGGACAGGCACTCCTCACAAGAGTCGTACGACGGCAGGGGCGGGTGCTGGCTGGGGTGGGAGCGAGGGAAGGTGCCCCCTCCGGAGTGGCTGTGGGAGTGGGAGTGGGAGTGGGAGTGGTGCCTCTCCAAGGCCAGAGACTCCGACGGACCGCCCGGAGGGTAATAGTGGCCATCGTTGTGACCCTGGTAGTAGTCTCGGCCCGGGCCGGCATCGCAGTCCTCGGGCATGCAGTGGCAGGGCCCTCCTCCTCCGCCACCACCGGAGGAGTGCTGGGACATGCTGCGGCTGACATGGTAGCCTTTCATAGGCGCCGGGGCGTGGTGGGCCGTCCGGGCCGAAAGGGGGCGCTGTGGGCGTGACAGGGCTGCGCCGGACTCACCTGTGGGCACAAAAAGGATAAAGGTATGGTTGGGTGAAGAGTCTCATTTCCTGGGAAACATGGGGGTTATTTGGCTCTTGACAAATATAACTTTAACTATAACTATGACTTTAAAGCAATATTCCACTTCGTTTTAACATGGGGGTTATTTGGCACTTGAGCGGCATGAAAACCAGAATGTAACGTTTGGATTTTTACTTCCCATTCATTTGAATGAGGCCACGAAAATAGCCAGAAAACTGACATTTAACACGTTGGTGAACATATTCACCAGATCCGGTCTCCCAAACCATCTCTCCTAAATGGTATTCCTCTACTATATGTTCTCTTCTATCAATAAAAATGCTATTGTTGTTATATGTAATTATGCTCTAAAACGTTGGACCCACAGTTACAATCACAATAGCGGGATCTGTTTGTTGAATATGTTCACCAACGTGCTAAAATGTAAGTTTTTAGGCTATTTTTGTGGCTTCATTCAAATGAATGGGAAGTAAAAACCCAAACGTTACATTGTGGTTTTCATGCCACTCAAGTGCCAAATAACCCCCATGTTAAAACTAAGTGGAAAATTGCTCTAAAGTCATCAAAACCTGGTATTTTGTCAACATTGGCAGAAATTTTCATTTTACAAAAAGGTTTTAAGACTGAATATGGACTGAAGATGGACGTTTTTTGCAGTGTATGTGTGTTCAAGAAGCACAAAGGGGGGGAGGTGGTGCTAGTGTAATTTATGGTATGACTTACAAATGAATCACAACACGAAATAGACTCTGTAAGAAAAGCACACGTTTACTAGATTGATGTCCAGATTGTTGTTTCTGTGCTGTCAAGTGGCGCGATAAATTGGAAGTGAAAACAATGTTTTTTTTTCTGATTAACATTTTTATTGATGTTGCACTTCATTTTTTAGCCAACAAAAAACAAACAGTGCGATAGTAAGCATTCATCCCGCAGGCTGCAATAAGCAACCAGAGACAGCTTTCTTCTTCTCATTCATCTCAAAGGCTGCTAGGCATCTGGGCAGATAAATCAGGAATATTAGCCTCTCTTTCTCTCCCTCTATCTCTCCTTCTCTCTCTTCCATTTAGAACTTCTCACTCTCCATCACGCCTAATTCTTTTTCCTCATCTTCATCAACCCACCACTCTTGTCTCCCTCTTTCTCTTCCACCCTTGCCCACAGGGAGTCTCTGAGCATTCGGATGATTTACAGCGGAGGAAAGCAGTGTGTTTATCGATCACTTGCATCTCCATCCTACCTGCCTTCCTGGAAACTAAACGCACGGGAGATAGAGAGCGGCGGCGGCAAGCGTCCAAGCATATTCACAAACACCCACACTATCAATTCCAGAGCCATTCCGCCGACACGAGATGGAGCGCCAGCTGAACAGTGATAGAAATTGACAATATCCAGGTGATACGGCAGAAACCGACTCTGCTGATGTCTTGAAAAGGAAGGCCATGAGGTGCAGGGGAGAGTGGGATCTGCTCCACAAAACAATTGGATGAAATGAAATCAATATACCTCGGCACGCTGCAACAACAATGTTGGAGCAATGTAAACCTTATCACCCACACAGTTTGCTGTGCGCCAAAGAAAACACGCCAAATGGAAAGAGGATAAAGCCTATCTTTCCATTGCCCTCTTTTCTCTGAGTGGATAACAACCTGGATTATGTTCCAAACATGGTAATAATGTATTTTATTGGACTGGCATTAATTGCTGCTGCTGTAATCACATCCTCTATTAAGCATGTTGTTCATCAACTATATAATGAATCACGGGCACACAGGTTTGTTTATAATGCACACAAGCGTTTCCAAGGAGCTGAGATTCCAGTCGTGTCTGGAACTGATTACTTTGAGATGAAATTACCCGATGAATACCGGCATCTCGCTGCTTCGGCTCGATGGCTTTCACTGGCTTCCTATGGGTCCAGTTTCGCTGGCTTTCACACAGAGATGAGAGATAACGGACAGATGCTGGGATAATCATTAAATAGAGCGTGGCCTGTTCCCCTTGATTGGCTGAATGAGAGCCGCCACCCAGGAAGCGCACCCAGAGCCAGCCGTGTCATCGGTGTAGCCGTGACGACGAGCCTCTCCAAGTGAATGTCCGACCGTGGCCGGCTTTCAGACAGCCGTGGCACCTGTGGACTGGTCGCTTCTCATTAACAGAAAGTGTGTGTGTGTGTGTGTGTGTGTGTGTGTGTGTGTGTGTGTGTTTGTCACTCTGCAAAAAATATCCATCTCAACCAATCATCTTATCTTATTTTTCTTCTAACAAGTGACAAAAAATCAGCAAATTTCCCAATGCAAATCAACTTCTTGGAATGACTCTCTGCCTCACTCTGACTTATTTCAAGTTATTTATATTCATTTCTAGAGAGAAAATTGTGAAACAAATCAGGGTTATCTCACCCCATTTCACTTGTTTTAAGAAAAATGTCCCAGGCTTGCCGAGATGGCCATTTTTTGCAGTGTGTTGTACTGCGTGTGTCCCTGTTTATGAATAGACAGCAAAGTGAGCAGCGCTGCTCTGCCTAGAGGGGTAAATTATACCATGCTCTGTTTATTATGAAGTCTTTGGCTTTGGAGCTGGCTGTTGGATAGGAGCTGTCAATCACCGTGTCGTGCACACACACACACATCTACACACACACCGAAAAGACACACATATGCACACACTGCGAAGACACACGCATGCGTACACACACGCGCGCACACACACACACACAAGCACACATCGAAGCCTGCAGAAAAGACAAGAGAGGAAGACGGCGCTGTATGTTGCCTCTCAATTCCTTTCCCATCTTTATTTCCTTCTCTCCATCCATCTCTCCACACGTCTCCTTCTCTTCTCAGTCTCTGCTCTTGACCTACTTCTCTCCATCCTCCAGTCATGTCTCTCTCTCCCTCCCACCCTCCCTCCCTCTCTCTCTTCTTTGTTTTTTTTTTTTACCTGTCAGCCCGTCTGGCTCTCTGCCTGTCAGCACTTCTCAGTGTTGGGTTTTTAATTAGAGAGTTTGTTTGTATTCTTTATCTCTTGTACTCTCATACTGTATGCTTAATCTGCTGGTCTATCCATCCCTCTGTAAGGTTTACTGATACATTAATATACACAAATTCAGACTTCTTTGACCCCCTCTCATTCACTCATGCATTAGCGTTCCCCCCTTTTTCCCTTTGTCGTTGGATAATGGAGGTACTCATTACTATATGGCTTTTTACACACTAAAGGCCCAACATATTCCAAACACGACCCCCTGAACTTCCAAGGCACTTCTTTCTTTCACTCTCTCCGCCTCCTCTTCCATTATTTGCCTCGATCCTCTTTTCTTTGCACAGATCTCTTCAAATTCAAATTTCTCATTTGAATGTTTCATCATCATTATGTGGCTACCATATATTTTTTGACCCTGTCTGTCTCCCTCCCTCTTCTACTCCAGTATGGCCAATGATTTTTTTTGTCTTTCTCCATTTCTCTTCCTCTCTGCATCTCCCTCCTCCTCCTCCTTCCTTGTGTAGGCAGAAAAATACAGTCGGTGCTCTATAGGGTGTTGGAGCTGTACAGCATTCTCCCAGTGTTTAACATAGCTTGGCGTCGATGTGATTGTTAAAGACATTTGGAGCTGGAGCTGTTCCTATTTAAATATTCATGCCGTCATGCCAGCCTCCTCTGACCCACTTTCCTAACAGCTGAGGCTGCCCGTTCTCTACCCTGGTGAGTCACGGGTCAAAGGGCGCTTCAGGTCCAGGTGAAAGGTCACGGTTCAAGTGAACACCGAGCAATCAACAGTTCAACTCATACAGTTCACAAAAGTGAAGGGAGAGAGGCTGCTAAACTGAAACTACTGATGAATGGTAGTAAATCACAAGTTGCTCGTTTTTATTTTTTACCTCCATCTGTCTGTCAGCAGGATATCTGAAAAATGTATTAATGGATTTCCATGTAACTTGGTGGGCTGATAGGCCTGAGGCCAAAGAGCAAGTGATTAGATTTTAGTGGTGATCCGGATCTGTGATTTCTGCTATTAGACGCTTGTCGTTTTTGGCCGTAATTATGAAACTAACGGAGATAGATAGAGACTTGATTCCAAATCCTAAGGGTATGTTTGCACAGTCAAGAAATCAATTTAACTTAAAATGTAAGTGATAGGAATTATGTTGTTGGGTGTAACAGCAAGTTGAAGAATTGTCTAAGTACTTTTATTCTGTTTCTATCTTCGCTGCTAAGTGCTCATTGCTGTGGTGTTTCTGCACTGCACATCCCAGAGATCACCTGTCAATCAAACAGTGTGTCCAGTACTGTGACGTCTTTCTCCTTTGAGTTTCTGTTGATGCAGTTTGAGTTTCTGTAGGTGGCGCTCGTTTCTGTATGTTCAGCCAGTTAGAATATTCGCTGCTCATGCTAACTACCCAGTTCTTCTTCTATTTGTCCCAAACAAACTGCTGTTGCTGCTGCCGGAAGCGTAAAACGTTTTTTTTTCCCAGCAAAGACCTACCAGACACCGAGTGTTTAGAACAGCAAATGTTAGGTACTGGCTGAATCACTATTGTGTCATATTAATCAGCGATAGAGAGTAGCAAAATAGACATGAATTTATATGAAAATGTCGCAGATTAGTGCTTTAAATAGGGTTGTTTTGCCACCAGACATTAGCGGGAGACAATAGCAGACATCATTTGGAGAAGACGGTGACAGAGCTTGGCTTATATTGAAATCCAGTGGGCTGCGCTGCGGTATTGTGCGCATGAATACCAGCTTTGCTTGACTCTGCAGATACAATGGAAAGAAGCCGGAGCGTGGCAAGGGGCAGATATGTCAACTCATTTAAGAATACAAGAAGGTTAACTGCACAGAGTCCTTATAGAGCTGTAGTCAAACAATGGGAGCAGTTTTCATTAGTCTGGTATCTGTCCATATGTGCCAACGCAACAGACTTCAAATATGCTATTAACCACTGGAGCTCTGCACACCCATAATGGGGAGCGGGACAGACAATAGTGAAATGTAATAAATATGGGAATGGAAATAGAGGTTTGGCTCAGCTGCGTGTTAGCATGCGCTTCCTTCTTCACCAGCCAGATAGACAAGCATGCAGGGAGACAGGCAGGCAATAGAAAGGCACTGATTCGCTCCACTCATTTTTCAGCCGTGAATGATCCATTTTCTTTTTTTTCCCTCTCTCTCTCTCTCTCTCTCTCTCTCTCTCACACACACACACACACACTTCCATTGCTGCAGGGTGACTGCCGTAGCAAACCATCAAGATCCAGAGAGAATCGGGGATGATGGGAAAGATGGAACATTTCAAGGGTAACCCGCGGAAGACGACCCGCAAAATGCGACTGCAGCGCCGGGCCAGGCTGCTGCAGCGGCTCGGCTCTGTGCAAAGGAGGGGGGTGGGGAAGAGAGGCCGACACATAAATAGAAAGAAACATGAAGAAAAGAAGAAAAATAATGGCTTCTTGTTTTAAAAAATGCAAGGCACCTGCTGGGTCGGTACATGCTTTCACATCTATTTTGGATGAGGACTTTGTTGCTGTGGACTTTGGTGGGGAAGAGGCAATAGCTAATGTACAAACGTGGCAGTGCAAATGGGTAGACTGCACATTTGCCCGCACACACACACACACACACACAATATAAAATAGGTGGTGGTGAAGGTGGCTGACAATTGACTGACTGTTGCTTGAAATGCCTGCAAGGGAGTGAGAGAAGGAGAGTGTGGCGGAAATATAGAGAGCGAAAGCGAGAGGAAGTGCTGGAGAGAGAGAAAGAGGGGGAGAGAGTGAGAGGGAAAGTGTGGGAGAGAGAGATGATGGCCACAACACAGGGGAAATATGTTCCCATCATAGGGGCAAAAATTGAAGAGTGCCTTGGGGGCTATTCCTATCCCTCTCCCGCCCGACCGCCTCCTCCTCTTGTCCTCTTTCTCTATCGTTCATCCTTCCCATATTCTTTTCCACAACCTTTTCTCCACTGCCGCTTCTCCTCCTCCTCGCTTAACACTCGTCCACCCAGCAAGCGTTTGATGGACATCGATGTCCAACCAGGACATGCAGGTTCAACATCAACCCAATAAAGCACAAAATCTTTAAAATATAATATTATATCATTATAAAAAGCAGATTAAAACAGCTTTAGAAACTGTTTTGAACTGATATTTAAGTCAGAAATTCACAAAATGATGCAGGTAGCAGCATGATATAGTGGTAAATAACTTAGTAAAGCAGTAAATCATAAGGCTTCACAACCATCAATGTAAAAAACAAGTGAATTACATTTCTGAAAATCATTCATTTATACTTTTTTCTTTAAAACAACCTATCTTCATATAACTTATATCATTCTGATACTACTTCCTATGATGTATACTATGAATTTATGTTATAAAGAAAGAGTTTAGGTGGCTTTGCCTGCACCACATCCCTGAGCATAAATATTCCTGTTAACATAAACACATTTAGCATAAAACTGTATGTTTGCGCCACTGAAAACAGCCTGAGAGGGTTTCTGACTGTGACTTAATGAGAGGGAAAATACCAACAACATTTAGCCGAGTGCCGCTTGCTCATAATTGGCCGGCAATCTCCCTTTTTTCTTTTTTTTTTGTACCTTGAGAGGACATGGCTGGGGATATTAGACGGTGGTAAACAGAGATAAAAGACAATGAGAATAGCAGCAGCTTCATTCACAGAGTCAGTCATTAGACATTAGGCCTTCACCTTCACCACTCGTCCTTCACACAGTGTATACACTCTAGCTCTCAGGCTCTTATTTGGGGATCACTCACTGCCTTTATTTAACACACAGGAGCATGAGGCTGTCTTTCAGAGTAGAGGCGCATTACACCCATACACACATCGCTCTCTCTTTCCTCTCTCTTCCCTCTCTTTCCCTTTCTCTCCCACCCTCTGTGTCGCTCTTTATGTCTATCATTCACTCTCCTTTTCTCTCTCTCCTATTCTCGCTCTCTTTCACCCTCACTCTCTCTCTCTCTCTCTAGTCTGTTGTGTTGTATCACAGTCTCTCCTGACAGAAAATCAAAGGTAGATGCAGAAACCGCAGCTCGGAGTAGAAAAAAAGAGCGCACACACACACACACACACACACCAACCAGCAGCCCCAAAATCTCTTTTCTCAAAGCATTTTCCCACTGTCATGACGTTTTCTAGCCTTGAAGTGCCACTCCCTGTGAATCGGTTTTTAAACGCCTCTGTTTTTCCCCCTGACGGTGCAATTTCACTTGAATTCATCACCGGCAATCATCACAGAAAAGAGAGAGAGAGCGACAGAGAGAGATGTGTAACTATATGTTCACAATTCACTGTTAAACCGCTAAACAGTCGTGCACACTTCACAATGACAACACATAATTTGATCATGGAAATGAAAGATCTCCAAACAATCACAAGATACTTCATGCCTTCGAGCTAAAGCATAAACAAGGCTTAAAATAATTTAGTGACATACAGACAAACTAAACCACATTTTCACATAAATAAATCTCCATTTACCACTCTCTATCGCCAACTGATATAACACAATAGTGATTCAACCCATAGCCAGGCTTGAAGCTTTTACATTTGCTGTTTTGTTTGGAGTAAACAGAAGGAGAACTGGGTAGTTAGCGTGAGCAGTGATAGCCACCATGGCTGAACCGACAAAGAACAGAGCGCCACCTACAGAAACTCAAACTGCATCAACAGAAACTCCAAGACAAAGACACTGTTTGATTGACAGGTGATCTCTGGGAAGTGCAGTGCAGAAAGGCCACAGCAATGAGCGCTGAGCACCAAAGATGGAGACTAAACCAGAAAAAGGAGGAACTCACAGATTACCATTATAACAACATGCACTCAGACTGATAGGCGTAGTTACATTTCACAACTTTACCAGTTTGGATATTCAGGCGGTTTCCCAGCACTCAGTCAGTCCTCCGAACGCTCCACATGGACACTGCTGGAGAACTCAGCTGTGTCCATAGATGCAAATTACAGACAGACAGACAGACAGGGGCATGGATGGACATGCACACACACACACACACACTCACACACACACTTACAACCAGCTGACTCCAGTGTTGCTAGGTTACTTGGTGAACTAGGTTACTACATGTAGAGCGTATTTGCATAAGTCTCACATGGGTTTTCATACAGCATGGGAGAGAGAGAGAGGGAGAGAGAGAGAGAGAGAGAGAAAGAGAGAGATTTCTGCATAGCTGTTCAGATCAATGGCAGTGATCAGACTTAACTGCTTCCCTAGGGTGCGACAATGTCAGCAAAGTGATGAGATTATGGCTATCATTGTGTGTGTGTGTGTTCAATTTAGTATGTTTCTCAGTGAGAGTATATGTATGCAAAATGTATGCATGCGTCTGCACAATTTGCATAACGTGTGTGTGTGTATGTGTGTGTGATTGCTTATGCTGATGCTTTGATGTGTAGGATCGCATTATGGCAAATGCTAATACTGAGGTGGGCCAACTATTTTAGTACTCTTTTTCCCTCTCCGTTCCTTTCCTTTTCTCTCTTTCCTTTCGTCAACTATCCTCTTCTTCCCTCCCCTTTAGTTTCCTTCTCCCCTTTCCTTTCCTTTCCTCAACTATCCTCTTCTTCCCTCCCCTTTAGTTTCCTTCCCCCCTTTCCTTTCCTTTCCTTTCCTACATCCTCTCATCTTCTTTCCTTTCCTCTCCTCTTTATTCTCTCCTCTCCTTTTCTCTCCCTTCCTCCCCTCTCCTCTCTGTTCATTATCCACATTTTCATCCCCATCACACTTTGCCCTCCGCCACCGTCTTCCCCTCTCCTCCCTTCAACCCCTTATTAGAGTGAACTAATAAGACTGCTAAAAGTGCTGCGTACAGTCTGGAGGACTCTAATATTGAACAGATGGAGGAGGCTTAATAACACGTAATCTCATTAAGGTGCGGAAGAAATTGTTTAGCAGTCATCTTTGCTAAATGGGACCTGTTTACAGCAGTTAGTTAAAAAGCCGACTCGCCGCACGCTGAATGAATCAATGCATGGGTGGATTTTAGGTGGGAGAGGACGCGCACGCACACACACACACACATACACACACACACACACACACACACACAGGTACAGACATACACAGCAAGATGAAAATCAGGGTCACGTTGAGAGGCGTTCTGTCACTCTAGGCAATAGGGACACAGCTGTGCGATACCGAAGATGTGACAGACAGGTAGAGAAAGTAATGGTTTTTCTGTATGAGTATGCGTGTGTGTGTGTGTAGGCGTGTGTGTAGGTGTGTGCACACTTGTTTTTGTCAAGGTAAGTGCCACTCTGTTGACCCTCTGCAGTGCACTGCCTTCCCCCGCTGGCTGCGCTAATGTGTGTGCCACCAGGCTGCCCCCATACAATAGACAATACCCTACTACTCGTCACACACACACACACACACACACTGTACACACATACACACAGAGAGGCTAAATAGTGTGTGTGAGCTCCGCAGGGAGGATACGGCAAGCTAAAGCAGGTCACACAACGCATTCACAGGTGTGCTTTGTGATTAAAGTGATCCACTAAAATTTAGCAATTAGCGATTTCCCCTGCCGCTGAATGAAAATACCCTCGGCCGAGCCAAACCGAATCACAACCGAGGCGCGCTTCCCTGGCCTGGTTTCACATGGCGACACAATAAAACCGGGCTCAGGTTCCAAATCATAGGGATAATAATAGGGAAGCGGCAATATGCTCCACAGCCACAAAGCAGCCGCTGAGCGACTCCTAGTGAATGCTCGCACGACTCTGTCACACGGCGAGTGATAAAAAAAAAATGGCCCCTTTTCTCATTTACAAACAAAAGCTGAGCCTCCAAAACATTCAAGCGGCTTTTTTTTTTTTTTTCTTGTCCTAAGGTGGAGATGAGCGATGTATGTAATTCCATTATGGCTTCGCTTATGCGCAGCACTGCCAGACAAAAGTAATCTATTTCACTTAGTGATGAATTCGTCGCCGCTGCTCCGCGGCCCGGCTCTCGTTATAACCGCGCTCTTTTGTGTCGAGTGTGGGGTGTCAGGGAAAGAATCAGAGATAGAGAGAGAGAGAGAGAGAGAGAAGAAAGAGAGAACGAAGGAGAGAGAAATGGAGAAGGCAATAAAATAAATGAATAAATAACTAAATCCTAGACAAAAAACCAGCCCGTCTCCCATCCTGAGGTTGCACACCGTATGAATGCATAATCCCTTCGCTCCATTCATATTCAGCACAGAGCACCACGCAGTTCTATTAGCCTAATATTATCCAAATCAAATTAACTGGGGGTAATTTCATTTCTCTAATAGGTACTATCTAATAGGATATGCCCACTGCCATGTAGCATTACAACCACTGTTCTTTCAGTATGACAGATGGTGACCAAGCACTGTATATTCCATTTTTAACGATATCACGTAATATCACGCAAGCACGGCATTTGAATTGCATAAACTGAGGCAGTGGTTCTGTACTTCGTAGCTCTCTGCAAACTCAACACAGCGAAAAGTCAGTCAGCAGCGTATTAAACGGAAAGGTCTTCTCATTCATCCCAGTCCCCATTCATAGTTAAGAATCAATGAGAATCGCTCCCAGAAAACGAGGGAGAGAGAGAGATAAAAAAAAAAGAGAGTGACATTCGGGAGTCATTCATTGAGGATGCGGACAAAAGAACAAGGTATCGCTCAGGAGGAGCCGAAGAAGAAAAAAAAAACCCGCCCTGCCATTGTTCCCCATCTCATTAAGAAGTACTACATCGGCGCAATCTGACTCGGGGAAAACAATGAGACGAGACGAGCGAGAGAATGAAAAGGAGAGGGGAAAACAGGAGATAATGAAGACTTCATTAATCAGCGCTGATATGGCTGCTCATTTATCACGCCATTGTTGAAACCAATACAAATCCCGGCACCGAGATGTCCCTAAAAACGTCTGATTGTGGAAACTTTTTTTTTCCCGACGCGCTCGTCAGCAGGAGTGCGTTTTTGCATTTGTCAGAGCGCAGGGCTGGAGAACTCAACGCACCCACGCGGCGGCCTCAGGTGAAATTCACAGGTGGTATACGCGCGTTAGATTTCCAATCAAATCAATGGAGCCGAACGGGCAGATTTGCATACAGGAGTGGAGGGAGAGGCGGCGTCTCCCTGCTGTTGGCGGCGCGCCGTGCTGTTGATTTTTATAGCGGCGAAAAGTGGCTGTTTAATAAAATCTTGGCGAGATAAATTTGTCAGACACAATGAAAATGAGTCTCCGGATCTAATGAAATCGTCAAAGAAATGATCAAGGGAAGTGGCAGGTTATGCGGAATGAATAATGCAGGGAAAGCTCATTTTGTTTTTGTGTGGTTTTAGGACACCAAATTAGTTTGAAAGTCTAGTCGGAAAAAGTGAAGTTGGACAGGCTTTTTACAACTTAAGGCCCCTAACCTGCCTGGAGAGATACAGAGTATATTTACTGTATACTCAATTCTGCAAATAAAAAAGTATACTGAGTTGCACTACATTTGCTTGTAATATGGCACTTTGTCCTGAGTGAATGATAGCACAGTGTATCTAAACATCGAACAAAAAGTTCGGAACTTTGTGTTTGGTAGATTATTTCTCTGTTGTAACAATGCTTCTTGGCAATACATTTTATACCGTTGGAAAGCCTGTTTATTTCCCTTTTAAATGGTGCCCCATTTGTAAGGAACATGCATTTGTGGGATGAGCAGCACAGCTGAGTATGTGGGTTGCGCTCATGAAAAATTTGCCAAATCTTCTCTGCCAATGCCAAACAGCTTATTCTGCTGTTGCTATTGACTCTTGTTTTGAGCTTCCGGTACCCCCAGGTGCTGACAATCAGGTACCTGATTGGCACCTGCACTGGAACCCGAACATGTGGAGGAACGTTATGTTCAGCGATGAGTCCAGATTCTGCCTACGGAAGTTGGATCGTAGGGTCAAAGTGTGGAGAAGACGGGGAGAACGCTGTGCTGATTGCTGCACCGATAGAGTAACACCTTTTGGTGGAGGCAGTGTGATGGTGTGGGGCGGCATCTCCATCACTGGAAAAACGAGGCTTGTCATCATCGGAGGCAATCTCAATGCAGAGAGATATCGAGATGAGATTCTGCAACCAGTGGCAATCCCATATCTCCACAGTCTGGGACCGAACTCCATCCTCCAAGATGACAACGCTCGCCCCCACAGAGCGGGGTTTATCAGAGACTACCTCCAGAATTTGGGACTAGAGAGAATGGAATGGCCTGCCAACAGTCCTGACCTCAACCCAATTGAACACTTATGGGATCAGCTTGGGCGTGCTGTTCGTGCTAGAGTGACCGACACAACCACGTCGGCTGACTTGCGACAAATCCTGGTTGAGGAGTGGAATGCCATCCCACAGCAGTGTGTGACCAGGCTGGTGACCAGCATGAGGAGGAGGTGCCAGGCTGTTGTGGCTGTGTATGGTTCTTCCACACACTACTGAGGCTCCTGACTGTTTGTTAAATGAATAAATTGTAAAATTGCCAATATGTCTTGTTTCTTCCTTGTTACTGATAGACTTCAATCATCCAATCCACCAAACAACACCAAACAAGAGTCAATAGCAACAGCAGAATAAGCTGTTTGGCATTGGCAGAGAAGATTTGGCAAATTTTACATGAGCGCAACCCACATACTCAGCTGTGCTGCTCATCCCACAAATGCATGTTCCTTACAAATGAGGCACCATTTAAAAGGGAAATAAACAGGCTTTCCAACGGTATAAAATGTATTGCCAAGAAGCATTGTTACAACAGAGAAATAATCTACCAAACACAAAGTTCCGAACTTTTTGTTCGATGTTTAGTTGATCTGCTTCATACAGTATATTGGTTTTGGTCCTGTTTGCAACTGAGTCTCATTCAAAAATGCTATGGGCCAAACCTAATAGTCTTTGATCAATATTTCAAAAAATGCATGTCATTTTCATTTTCACCTCCACTTGCATTGCTTCCATTACTTAGATACGCTCTCTGCTGCTTAGGTTATGCTGGCTTGTGTCACGTCTTGTGACAGCTATAGTGACAGTGACTGTAGTATTATCATGAGGATGTGCGTCTGCTTGCTTCTGTTCTGTATGCATCCACTGGGCTCTATTGTTTGTGCTCCCTGTCAAATCTTTAACATGCTTTCTTGGATTTTTCTCGGGGAGCACCCAAAATAACACCACCAAACTGTACCACTATTTGTGGAAAAATGGTTTAAACCTCACTGAAATTGAAATCAATTTGTAAGGTTAAGGGGGGGTCGTAGACTTCATGCGGCAGATACCTCGTTTAGGAGCAAAAATCAAACTGATAAATACTAATTATCTCTGGAAAATGGGCAGCTCTGAAATTGGGCAGCACGCTCACTTGGTAAATGAGGTATGTTGTATCTGTGCTGCTTTTTCAAGAAGTCTCTGTCTCTAACCCTGCAGATACACAGATAATCGGGATCATGGAAGTAGTGGAGTGGAGAGGAAAACGGTAATGAGTGCTAATGAGGAGCGAACTCATGGAAACAGCCACTTGATTACCTGTCCGACTCACACTAATGGAAGACAATGTACCCATGATGAGTGTGTTTCCAGCAGTACAATTGCACTGTGTGTGTGTGTGTGTGTGTGGTGGGTGTGTAGAGTGTGTTTGTGTACCATCAGTCTTTCTATTCATCCTCCACCCTCTTCTTTCTCTCTCTGTCTATGTGAGCTGTGCTTTGGGACTTATTGTTTTATGCCACATTCAACGAGCCTGTGAGTGTGTGTGTGCGTGTGTGTGTTCACATGTGTCGCAGAGCTAGTGAGGGCAGCACCGTCCATCACCAATCAATGGAGACAGAGGGAGACAGCCAAGAGCCCTCAGAGAAATACCCATAATCAGAGGGAGAGAGAGAGAGAGAGAAAGAGATGGGGTGATGCAGAGGGACACACTCTGTAAAAGTTTGATAGAAAGTTTGGATCGCTGGCGAGTGGAGGACTGTCTGACTGACAAGCCATCTGTGGGAAACAGATGAGCCAGACAGCTACAGCAGAGGGAGCAGCTCTACTCAGGATGTAATGGAGGGTAAATCCACCTTAACTCAATTTACCCACTTTTTTATTTGTGGAATAGAGTTTACTCACCTTTTCAGGCTGGTGTGAATCATTATCATGGAAATCCATAGTACACATCATAGTGAATAGTTTAAAACTGATAAGTTATATAAGAATAGGGTTTTTTTTTAAAGTAACACCCACAACAATTTCATATGAATGCATCTCTGTTTTGCTCCTCTCTATCATGAATTGATAGAACACAATAGTGAAAAGATTTACATTTGCTGTTCTAAACAGCCGGTGTCTGGTAGGTCTTTCCCAGGAAATTTTTTTTGGGAATAAACAGAAGAAGAACTGGGTAGTTAGCATGAACAGTGATAGCCACCTTGACTGAACAGACAAAGAAAAGAGTGCCACCTACAGAAACTCAAACTTCATCAACAGAAAATCCAAGGAAAAAGACGTCACAAAAAATCATAACTTAAAATGTAATTGATTTTTGTTTGTATTGGTGTTTGTTTGGCTTAGGATGATCACCAACTGGAGTGCATAGTTTATCCACCTTTTTATTTTCCACTACATCACCGGCTACACTGAAAATCAAGCTGGATACCTGCCATTTGGAGGAAATATAGGAAGGAAGGGAGGGAGGTGGTTACACAAAGGAAGGAGATGGAAAAGTCGGATAGGGAAGGATGCAGATTGCGGATTAGACTAAATTGTATTTTTTCTGGCTTGTAATCAAAGGGAACCACTTTTGCCTATATACAGAACCTCTCTTTTAAGGCACCGACTGCCTCATGTTGTTTGTGTCCCACATACAGTAGCACCATCTTACGACCACATGGCTCTTCAAAACTCAACAATAGGTATTCAAGCAGGGTTCAAGTCTATGTTATTAGTCACCATATGGTGTAAGGGATGATCAGAGAATCACTGAAGAACCAATTCATACGTATATACAAATAGTTTCACGTTTGTTGTGTTGTTGTATAGATTGCTGCTTTGTAAAATGATTCTACCATTTAAGAACCTCTACTGACCCATCTTTTATTTTGACTGATGATGAGAGATGGTAGAGCATGTTTTACAAGGGTGGGGTTAACATTTTTATAGCTTGGAATCATAGGGGAACCTCTTTTGCTTCAAAACAGAACTTAAGGCCTTGGACTGTCCCGACATTGTATGGTGCTACATGTAACCATCTTATATCTTGGCTGTTCATTCCTATTTATTTAAAAGCATTCAATTAGACAACAGTGGTAATGAGATTTTGCAGAATGGTGAAAGCAAAGCATATGATGAAGTGTGGATGGAGGGAGGAGTAACATTCAGACCTGTAGAGTTACATGAAAATTAGCATGTAGGTGAAGCTTGTTTGGTGTTTCAGGGCTAGTAATGTGCGGTTCTCCGGGGTGAAAGATCCCTGTTGCCTACCTACTGGAAGGTTGGCCAACATTGGATGACACATCCTACTGCAGGACACAGTAGGCGTCTACACACACACCAGCATTCGCTAGCTGCACTTAGAAAGCTAGCTAATTTAACCACTACGCTACTCACACTGCTTTACAGTGATTTTAGAACAGCTAAGAGGTGTTGTCAGGCACAAAGTGAAGCAGAGTACACAGCCTCGAGTAGCTTAAACAACAAGGTTGCTAAGCTACACTTAATTAGCTGTACGAGTGGTGATTTTGGTTTAGCGCATAGCCTAAATGAACTGCTTGTGTGTGTTTATCGGGTGTTTTACAACGGCGTCAAGCGTGTCTCAGCCAGTCAGAACTGGGGACGAGAGCTATCGATTTTATAATAAGACATAACTGGTCTTTATATGTTGTGAAGCAGGGAACCTTTCTGCCCACACAACCAAAAGTCCAAGGAGCGCAGGTGAAACGCTGGGGCAGGAGTGTGCAGAGAGGGGGCAGATGTATCAGCAGAGCTCGGTGCGCAGGTTCACGGGGCTTGTTAGTTCTGCCTCTCACAGCGAGCTGATCTCTCTAATCAGAACGAGCAGCTTGTCAGCGCACACTCCTCATCATCTAATTAATCACAATCACAGAGAAGAATCTACAACACATTAGCTCCATCTAGACAACCCACAAATGTGCGCACTTGTTGAGACACACTCGCATAACACGTACACACCTGTCTAGCTTTAACTCTCTCTGACTGGCCATGACGTGTTTTTTTTCTTTAAATATACTTGTGTGTGTGTGTGTGTGTGTGTGTGCAGGCATCTTGCGGTGCAACCTCACTAAGTTTCAAGGGCACCATGAAAGCGGAACGATTTAGGCTCATCACATCGAAACTAACCCCTAACGGCCTTAACTTCTTAGCCAGCTGTGACGAGGGAAAGGGGCAAAAAAAATAAAAAAAATTCGGAGTCAATCAAACGGAAGACAAAATCACAAAAGTCGAGAGTGAAAGACAGAGAGAGAGGGAGTGGGAGAAAGGAGGCGGGAGAGCGGCTCGGGTGGGGAGACGGAGCGATTAAAGAAGGGCTGTCATCCACTCGTTCCCATTCGTTCCCTTTTCTTGACTCCGTGAGGATCAGAGGAAAGCTTCGTGTCATTCGCCCGTCTGCTCTTTGATGTGTGCTGTGCGAGAGGCGAGGCTCCCGGCCTTTCATGTCGTACTTTGTATTCAAGCATTCCAACCCTGGCGAGAATTACAGTAAGATAGTCATTTAGTCCGAGCTCATCACACAGCCGATTTGCTCCTTCAGAGGCACTCCACTGTGCTCACGTTAAGGCAGCGCCCACTTCAACAAAGGACATCAAACTGTATTCCATTTGTGAACAAAAAAAAAAAAGAAAATACAGAAGGAAAATATCAAGAACCACAAAAAATCATAGCGTGTTGAAGCTCCCAAGAGGGAAACTGCTCTGCATTTCCGTTTGAAATATTATTCCTGTGCCCTATGACAGCTGTATTCCTGCACAGTCACCACAGTTTCCAGCATCCGGAAACAAGGGAATAGTTTATCCTGCCCTTTAACCTGCGATGTCACATCAACGCAGAGCTCTACAGAGAATGAATTGGACAAATGGAAAAGGGTATGCAATGAATTTCTGAGGAAAAGGGTACATCTGGTTCAGAACTAATAGCTCTAATATAAAGCTCAATTGGATTCAAAAGGTCAGTGCTTTGTTCAATTCACAGTCCTCTACTCATGGTCAAGGGCTCTAGACTGTACACTGGCATGAGATCATAGAGTAGACTTTTTTTTTTTTTTTTTTTTTAGCTCTGAGAGAGTTGCTACTGATTGGCTTGTCCTATGCTACAAGAACGGCGTGACTGAATTCTTAAATGGAGCAGTATTTCTCTTTAAAGGAAAAATCCACCTAACAACACTTAAACACTGTTAACACCTTGCATTTCTGGGGCTATTTTGTCATTCAATGGTGCACTTTGTTGAGGCATTTTTCAGCTTTTTCAGGAAATGTCAGGTTTTGCTGTCAGTCCCTCAGAATCAAAGAGCAATGGCTTCTTTCTTGACTCACCAACAATCACACAGGGAGAAATCCATCGAAGAAGAGGCAGAGAGACCAATTTCTCCATCGACAGTAGCCTCAACATTCCACAATACAATGCAGCCACAAGAGATGTTAGGGTGCAGGTTCTCAACTGAAAAAATCTCTTGCTCTTACTATGCTATCACTATTGTGCTCTCCACCAGTGGTGGAAAAAGTACTCAAATCCTTTACTCAAGTAAAAGTATCAAAACCATAATGGAAAAATACTCCAGTAAAAGTAAAGTATGTAAAAGTAATAGTTCTGCATTCAAAAGTTTACTTCAGCAAAACTATAAAAGTATTAGCAGTAAAATGTACTGAAGTATGAAAAGTAAAAGCACTCATTCTTTCAGATTGTTAAGTTGATGCATTAACCTGTAAGAAGTATTTTAATGTTGTAGGTCAAACTGCTCCATATAGTGTTGGGGAGTTTAAACTCTAACAATGCAACATATTTTATGAGCTTATTGTATGTTTTGCATGTAAAACCGTATTCTGCAGAGTAAGTAGTAACTACAGCTGTCAGATAAATGTAGTGGAGGAAAAAGTACAATATTTCTCTCTGAAATATCTCATAAAATGGAAAAACTGCTGAAGTACAGTACTTAAGGAAATGTACTTAGTTACTTTCCACCTCTGCCTAATTGTAAATTGCTGAGCGCCTAGAATGTAAAATGTAATTAATAATAATTTATGATAGGCTATTCAATCTTCGCTTGCAGTGAATTTTCCATTTCATTTTTTGGTAATGAAATCAGACGGCTGATAGTTGATGAGAGTGTATTTCAAGTTCAGCCTTTGTAGTCTATTTTTCTTTTGTATTTGAATAATGATGAATGGACTGAACTGATAGAAAAAGCCTTTGTATGACAATGAACTTCCTGAATACAGTAGCAGGAGAACAGCCAATCACAGAAGAGACAGTGGCTGGTCATGGAACTGGTGGAACGAAAAGTTGGTGAATTGTGGAAGTGAAAAGTTGCATTGCTTTGGCTGACATTTCTATAAGGCAAGAGTAGTCATCATCATCACCACCATCTTTCTTCTTCTTCTTCTACTTCTTCTTTTTCTTCTTCTTCCTAGTCATGATTACATCTGGCCATTTAATAATACATGGGATCGCAGGGATATTTTGTAATATTTATTGTGGTTCTGACCCTTAACCTCAATATTTAGTTGCTTATAATGTTGGCAATTTAAGAATTTAAGTTTCCTCCCTGTTTTTTCTCATTATTTTCTATTGGTTGTGATTAAAGGCTGTGTCAGAGTCACATTTCCGGACTTCACCCCCCCTACTGCAAAGTTAATATACCCATCTATATCAAACTTCACCAATATATTAAGACTTCTTTTAGAGCTGCATTATATGAGTAAATTATTTTGGACTAAAATGTCAACTAGAGCGTTAAAATTCCAAGGTCACAATGTGACTCCAGGTTGAGATAAGTAACATGGAAGCTCCACTTCCATTTCTGAGTTTGATCGTTTAGGAGAGAGAAGAGATGGCTCTGTTTTTAACAGCATTTAAATAACAAAACCACACAAACAAACAACAATAGTCTAGTTACACATACACTATTGACTGTAGTGGAACTTACAAATCTCTACAGAAATAAAACCATACAGGCAGCGTATTTTTTTTTTTTGATATCGTTGCTGATATCGTTTACTAAGAAGAAATGCAAGACGAAGGGTTTGTGGGAATTTGGGGGGTGTAAGGGGGGGAGTTGGACATGGATGGAGGGGGGTTGGGTGTGTGAGCACAGGTGTTAATGTGCTCACATTGAAGAATTGGAGGATTTGTTAGAGTCTGAGTTGAAAGTTGACTCCATCTTGTCCTCCTTGTTCTCCTTCTTTTTCTCCTTACGCTTTGGAGTAAGGGCATCAGCGATTCTACGCAGCAAGCTACGCTTCTTTTTCTTCTTCTTCTCCAAAAGTTCATTGAGGTCCCTCTCCAGAACAGCAAGCTTATCTGCCATGAAGGCTTTTCTCTTTGCCCACTCTCGCTCTTTCTCCTCCAGGGCCTGCTCGTTGTCAATTTTGGCCCTGAGGAGACCAGCCCTCTCCTCCTGCTGCTGGAGGAGGCAGCTCTCTAGCTTCTGCTCAGTGTGCTTCAGAGCAGCCGTGATTCTGGTTTCAGCCTGGGCCTGAGCCTGAGCCAGTTCCTGGGTCTGGACCTTGACCTGGGCCTTTTCCTGGACTTGTTCTTGGGCCTTTTCCTGGGCATGGACCTGGGCCTGGACCTGGACTTGGGCCTGTTCCTGGGCCTTTTCCTTGGCCTTTTCACTGGCCTGTTCCTGGTCCTGGGCCTTTTCCTGGGCCTGTTCCTGGGCCTTTTCCTGGACCTGTCCCTTGGCCTGTCCCTGGGCCTCGGCTTGGGCCTTTTCCTTGGCCTGTCCCTGGGCCTCGGCTTGGGCCTTTTCCTGGGCCTGTTCCTGGGCCTTTTCCTGGGCCTGAGCCTGTTCCTGGGCCTCGACTTGGGCCTTTTCCTGGGCGTGGACCTGTTCCTTGGCCTCGACTTGGGCCTTTTCCTGGGCCTGGACCTTTTCCTGGACCTGTCCCTTGGCCTGTTCCTGGGCCTTTTCCGGTGCCTTTTCCTTGGCATGGTCCTGGGCCTGGACCTGGACCTGGAGCTGGACCTGTTCCTGGGCCTCGACTTGGGCCTTTTCCTGGGCATGGACCTGGGCCTGGACCTGTTCCTGGGTCTCGACTTGGGCCTTTTCCTGGGCATGGACCTGGGCCTGGACCTGTTCCTGGGCCTCAACTTGGGCCTTTTCCTGGGCCTGGACCCTTTCCTGGGCCTTTTCCTGGGCCTTCTCCTGGGTCTGAGCCTGTACTTGGGCCTGTTCAGGCAAGCCCAGGAACATGAACTGGAGCTGGGTCTGGGCAGAAGAGTCCAGGTCCAGAATCTCCTTAAGATGTTCATCTGCCTCCCTCATAGTCTGGTATTCCTGGCTGGTCCATTTCCTCTGGGTCTGTTGCTGCTTCTCTGCAGAAGAGTCCAGGCCCAGAGCCAGCTTAAAAGATGCTTCTGCCTCTATCATCATCAGATGCTCCTGGCTGCTATATTTCCTCTGGACCTGTTCTTGGGCCTGGACCTGTTCGGTCAGGCCCAGGAACATGAACTGGACCTGGGTGTGGTCAGAAGAGTCAAGGTCCAGAATCTTCCTTACATATTCATCTGCGTCCCTCATCGTCTTATAGTCCTGCCTGCTCAATTTTGTCTGGGTCTGTTCCTCGTTCTGGACAGAAGAGTCCAGGCCCAGAACCAGCTTCACCTGTTTTTCTGCCTCTATCAGCAGCAGATGTTCCTCGCTGCTGGAGACTGGGTCCAGGAGCCCAGTCTTCCTCTCCACAGGGAATTCCAGGTAGGTCTGCCGCGCAGTGCTGTGGGCGGGGCTTACCTGGGCATCCTCCAGCTTCATGTTGTGCTGGATCTCCATGTATTTATTTCTCTTGTCTCTCTTTCTCTCTCTTTTTGTCTTGTGTGTTGCCTCCATTGCGCCAAAAAGTGAAATGCCTCTGTGCACTTGTGACGCCCTCGTTGTGACACCACAATATATGAAGTTAGTAAGATTCCAAGTTCCCCTTGATTGACAGGACTGTCAAAGATTCTGTGTGTTTTTATTTGATTTTTTATGTGTCTAGCTTCAGTTAAGTGAATAAACCACTGCACTATGTCATCTACATAAATAATGTCATCTACACACAGAGGTGGTAGAAGTACACAAATTCCTTACTCAAGTAAAAGTGCAAATACTCATCTAAAAATATACTCTGGTAGAAGTTGAAGTACCGTTTCAAATCCTTTACTCAAGTCAAAGTATAAAAGTACATGGTCTTAAATTTACTTAAAGTATTAAAGTAAAAGTCGTTCTCCAAAATTAATTTCTAATGTTCTAAATTGGTTCTCTGTTGAGCTTTCCTCTGAATGACAGATGAGAAAGAGTCTGCAGCTCAAATCACAAACGTTAATTCTAGCAGCTGAATTCACTAACGTTAATTCTTCTTTGTGTTGCTTCTCTTTCTGTCCCTTTCCTTCCTTTTTGGTGTCGCTTTGCTGAACAAGCAGCCAATCACATCTGGCTCTTGATCAGCTGCTTCCGGGATGGAAGCTGTCTGATGTGGAAAGGAAATGTTTTTTTGAAAATCAATTGATGATTTCCCAAGAGTAACGAGTTTTGAAAATGTAGTGAGTAGAAAGTACAGATTTTTCTTTTGAAATGTAGTGAGTAAAAGTAAAAATTCTTCAGTGAATGAAAAACTTGAGTAAAGTACAGATACTTGAAAATCCTACTTAAGTACAGTAATGAAGTATTTTTACTTTGTTACATCCCACCTCTGCTCTCCACCTATACAAAACCAAAAGCTGAATGGCACAAGTTCAGGCATGTTCTCTCTTGTTGAAAGGCATTCTGGGAAATGTAGCAAATCATTCACTGAAGTAGACGTAGACAAGGCTGAGGGAAAGTGGGTGCAACAAAAAGGTAAATTACAACACTTCATCGCAAAATATCTCTGGGAATAACTCCTGGATGAGTACCGGAGGATGCCTTTTCGACGGTACGATACATGTGTACAGAAGGATGTGTGTGTACATTAATGTTCAGGACTAGGATCGTACTTGCTGTGTTGATGTTCTGCAAGGTTGGATCGAAGCCACGCATTCACAGTGGCCATCGCTTTCTATTCGCTTCCAGGCAGTTTCACCAAGGAACACAAAAACTGTTCACTTTGAAAAGAGTGCCATGCATAGAAAGTCTTTCATAGTGAACACACACACAGGGTCAATGATTCCCCTAGTTGCTTTGTCAAGGTTGTCAATGATTCACTGCCCACACAAAGACACAGCAAAAAACCCTTTGGCAGACTCGAAATTGTACAGGTGGAAGACAGCCAAAGGACTCCTGAGTTATGCGGTCTTGACTAAGTCAGCTGCGGACTTCCATTCCCAGTGCCTGCTTATAACACAGAGAAATAGAGCAAGCATTCGTGGCAATGATGTGAATGCAGGAAGAGAATTGTTGAAAAAATACATTTTCACAGTAATACAACTTTATTCATTAGATACTGCTCAAGACAACCTGATCTCACAGAAAAACAAAGGACATTTCAACCGTAAGTCACGTTTTCATTTTTAACGTTTTTCTTATTTAACCATGACCAAACCCTTTCCCAAACCTTAACCAAGTTGTTTTAGTTGCCTAACCATAACCTTAACCCAAACATTAACCAAAGTTGTTTTACTTGCCTAAACTTAACCATTAGCCAACCTTTGTGACGTAATTCAATTTGTGGTGGAGGAATGTATTTCAATTCATTTTGGGGGAACGTAATTCAGTTCATGGTAGAGAAACGTTATTTTCCCATAATACCTATCCACAGTTTCTGAGTTCGTATTCATTTCACATATTTGTGTGAGATCGTGTTAGGGTTAGGGTAAAAGAAGAAGGTCTCAAGAAGTGTCTCACTGACTTACTGCTCTGAGTTTGTCCAGATTCTTCTGGGTTCTGTGGTCCTTCCTTTGTACTGATTTTAATACATGCAAAAAATAACAGAATATAATGGCCGATTTGAATTCTAACAGCTCCAGACACCTTGAAGAATCATCCAAGGAGAAGCTTTTAAAAACACTGTGGACTCGCCATTTTTTTCTATTACTTCAAATACATTGAATGGGTGTAACTGAATTGAATAAGAAGTTTTGGGTTTCCGTTGAAATATGAAGTACTTAATTTTCTTCATTCATATGAGTTATTGCTATTTATATAGTGAAATCAGTGTCAATAATAGCCCTTATACCAAATGCGTGACCTTTCATTCAGCTAAAAAACAAGCCAAAAAAAAAAACCTTTTCACTCTACTGAAACTCTTCGAGCATCTCTGACCCGCACTCTGTAATCCACTGGAAAGGTTACTGAGCAGCAGGCTGACTCACACTCACAGCACACACACACACACACACACAAACACACCACACAGGACAGAGCGGGTGGAACACACGCTGAGTCTCTGAAAAGGTCAAGGGTTGTGGATCAATTGTGACAGGGCCACTGGGATATGGACACAGATGGTGCATAATCTCCCATCCCCTCTGAATTATGCAGCGTGACTCTCTCTCTCTCTCTCTCTCTCTCTCTCTCTCTCTCTTCTCTGGCCAAAATCACAGCCAAAACACTCATTCAGACCCAGTTCCACTCTACCAAAAGCCCTTGTTGTTTCACACTCCAGTGACGCGGTGAAGGTAGAGCGGATGCCCAGATTAGCCGAAAGACACTTTTAAATTTCAACCTGTAGCAGTTTCACCCTGTCATACATGGACACATGAAGTGACACCTACTGGAGCAGCTCTATGTAACTTGTGGACTCACAATATGCTGGTTTCAGCTTTTACACCCTAATTACATAGTCATGCATCCAGCATCACACAATGTACCCGTAACACAAGAATATCCATAGCATCCAGGATACTGGTTATATAAAGTTGGTTTCCTTTTCATTGTTAATGGAGCAATTCCAGGAAGAGAAAATGACAGATTACAGTCTTGGCTCTCCTGCTTCTGGCTCTGAGAAAGACTTGTTCACAAATCTAAAATGGACTGTGCACAATCACTGGGACAGTACATGATAATCCACTTTTACGTTGAAAGTTAAAGTTAATTTCTTTCATGTGGCTAAAATGATTGTCTCTGCTGTCACACGGGTAATTCAGTGATTGATTCGATTAAAGGGCTCTGATCTAAAGCAAGGTAGAGATCAAAACTTCTTTCATGGAAGAAAACTGGGGCATCTTATTGCCGTCTATATAAGCAGGGACAAAGGAGTACCATGTGACTTGTGTTGGTAACTCGTGATTTTTGTGGATAAAGTTGGAGACGGAGTGCCCAAAACAGACCATCACCACAGCAATAACCGCACCGTGACACACACACACACACACACACACACACACACACACACGGACAGAGAGTGAGACGGAAAGAAAAGAAGAAAAGTAGAGAGGAGGACGCAGGATGAGCTCCACTGCTTTTCAATTACTATCCCCTCTCTCCTCGTGCTCCTCCACTTCTCCTCTGAGAGAGGACTGTGAAATTGAATTGCTGAGCACATCTGTACAAACAAAGCAGTTCTCCACCTTACCGTCGATGGAGGGATGGACCAGCACCGTGACAACAACAACACGCCCATGTCAGGGCCAGTCAAGTTCACTAACTGTTGGGAAGAAAACAAATGTGGGGGGTTTATAACAACAGTGCACCCATGCGGCTGAATGGACCGGTGTGTCATAAGTATCAGTAGGCTGTACAGTTGGCCGCGGTTGTGTGCTCTAAGGTAGTGGTTCCCAAACTAGAGTTCAGGGACCACTAGAGGTCCCCAGCAAAATTAATAGATGAATTTTACTATTTCACTCCCTAGAAGATGAGAGAAACTTCCCTCTCTCCTTTGTTGTTGTCACCCTACTGGCATTAGAGATAGTTATGTGATTGTGGAAGTCATATGACATAAATCTCTTGGCAGCCTTAGGCTCTAGTCTTAACAATGGGGCTCATGGTCTAATGTGGATCTATTTGGGAGTCCTGGATATGATAAAGTTTGCACTAAGAATTCACACAACTTTACTAATTATGACTGCATGTGACTTCAATTTTGGACTGTCTACTATGGCTGCTGCCTAAAGAAAACAGAAACTCAACATACCCTTGTAATGTTAAGACCCACCAGAAACAGCTGTATTTGGCCCATTTTGGGTCCTAAGCCATAGTTTAAGAAACGCTAGTCTCAAGTATGCTGCCCACTCTATGATAGAAGCAGACTGAACTGAATGTGCTGACTTAAATTCAAAGTTTGACCATACAAACTTTGGATAAAGTACAGCCAAATGTTCCAAAGTGAAAGCTAAATATAATTACCAATATGCTAAATTTATATTTGACCAGGCACTGGGCAGACAATTTGTGACAATTCAGTGGCAGACTGTAGCGTTTAAGAAGGGCACCATTGCAGTAAAAAAAAAAAAAAAAACATTTTGAGCTCCCATTCCCCATCCGAGAATATCGGAATATCATTTAGAGGAATCTGTGAGTGACACTGAACTTTCACTGGCAGACAGGCTGTCTGACATCCACAGGTTGAAATCTAAAGACTGATGCACAGAAATAGCCCACATAGTGCGGACTGGCCCCTGCATACATTTATTCCTTATCATCACTGACTGTGGTGCATTATGGAGAACTTCTCATATTCATGCAACGAGTGAAACTGTTGCAAAAAAAAAAAAATAGTGTCTTAAAATCTAATAAAACAAGTGAAAAAGTTCTATTTGTTGCCTCTTGTCAAAATGATCTCACCATTTGCAAATTCTTCCATGTTTTAAGAAAAATAAGATTTCTCAATACTAAGATTAAATGACTTTTGATATTGGCCTATTTGTGTTGCATGTGTGGTGTGTTTGCTCGCGCTGAAACACACACACACACACACACACAATAACAAAATCTCCATCCAATCTCCCTAGCCCACTCCACACACACCCATCCCACTGTACCAGAGTGGCGATGGGTAAAACTGTGGTACTGTAGATATAGTCGCTGCTGCCCTGCTTATCCGGGGTGTTCTCTCCCCCTACTTTGTGTTTACTGCCCCAAGGCGAGGCACCGCACGGTGGACAGCCTGCCTGGTCCTGCTTGGCCCCCACCCCCTCCCCCACCCTGGAGGCCCCGAGGCACCCCTGGGCCCACCAAGCTTCCCCGGGCCCACAGTTGGTGATCTAGTTTTACAAGCTGACACATATGGGATCCCTCTATTATTCATACTCCGGGGAGGCATATGAGTATTGGAATCTTCCACCGTAGGGAGGGGGGTTGGTGAGGGGGGGCGGCTTCCCAGTTTCCACAACGTAACAGAGCAGAGTGTGTGTATGTATACATATTTGTGTGTGTGCGCTCATTATTTCGGGATGGGAGCGGCGTTTAATTTTGCCCGGGGATTATATAACATACCAGATGATCCTCAAACTACATTTCAAGCATATTTTGGTTTGGTCTCAGTGAGTGCTGCTGGTTACCATGGTTACCAAGTGACAGATTACATGTCCTCCTGCATCTGTAATGCATCTCTGCCATTGAACCATTGATTCCAAGTCGAACCTGAATTAGAGCAATGATGCAGTGCAATTCACAGGCTAATTATACTCATCTAATTGTGCATTAAAACTGACGGACAGTTGAAAGAGACAGACTCGCACACTCATCTTATGCAGTATATTATGCACTTACTACATGTACACACATACACACATATGCACATGTATGGTGTGTGTACATGCATTACACACTGATAAACAGAAGCACACACACACATAGAGGAAGTCTGGTTGAACGAATGATAACAAATCCACAGGGCAGTACAGACTCACACACACAACATGCATGTGAATGTTGTACACACACACACGTAGAATGCTGTTGTGTGTGCACGCATTATGAAGAGACAGAAACACACACACACACTCACACACAATTCCGGTTGAAAGAGTAATAATAAATCTACTACATTACAGAGTCTCTATCTTTCTCTCACACACACACACACACACACACACACAGAGACACACACACACCTACACACACATTGATTATTTCCCTCTGCTTGTACAAGAGTGGGCCTCCTGACCAGCACAAAGGAGCTGGGAGTGAATTAGAAACCATTATCCCTCACGTTAAAGCAGTTACAGCCGAAACCCGAGAGTCCTCACCGGAGGCAAGAGACGGAGGGGAGAGATGGAGAGATGGAAGGACGAGCGGGGGGGGGCTTGTAAGATAGAGAGAGCAATGGAGAGAGTGAGGCGAGGACGAATGGAACGGAGGAGGAAACAGATGGGGAGACGGTGACGGAGGGATAGAATGACACGGAAAGACAGGGTGACGGAGAGCGGTAAGGAGGAGCGGAACGACGAGTCTTGACATTTCCCTCGCCACTCCGCACGAGGTCAGCCCGGGCGACGGTGTACCTTTCGGGGCTGTTTGTTTTTTTCAAAATCCAAAAAAGAAACAAAATCTCCTTGCCCCCCCCCCCCCCCCCCCTCCTCCTTTCCTCATTTTGCCCTCCCTCTGTTCCATTTTCCTCCCTTACTTTGTCACAGGTTCATGGTTTCGTCGAAAAGGTGACATCACATTAGTCACAGTGTTTAATCAAATGTCATTATCATTTCACAGAGCTCTCTCTGTCTCTCTGTGTGTGTGTATGTGTGTGTGTGTGTGTGAGTGTGTGTGTGTGCGCGACTGTGTCAGTAATGTCACTTCCACTCTTGGCAGGAACAGAAGATTTCTCCCAATGGGGACTCATCTCACAGCTCTGAGAAAATGTGAACAGAGATGGTGGGGGTGTGTGTGTGTGTGTGTGTGTGTGGGGGGGGGTGATAAAGAAAGCCAAAAAAGGGAGGTAATAACAAATTCTGTGTGCGTGTGTGTGTGTGTATGTGTATGTGTGGTGAAGATAGAGAGAGAGAGAGAGAGAGAGCAGAAGCCTGACATGTTTGGGGAAATAAGGGGTTGAAGGAAAGCAGGGGGCAGGGGGAGGGGACAGCACTAAATGGTGTGGGAAAGGATGACGAAGAGAAAGAAAGAAAGAAAGAGATAGGAGAGAAAGAGAGTGAGACGTTTGAGGACCGAAAAGACAAGGCAAAGAGAAAGAAAGTGGAAAGAAAGAGCAATTAAAAGAAATGGAACGAGAAAAAGAGCAAAAAGAAAAAAGGGTGGCGTCCGCAGGAGAGGACAGAAAGTAGAGGGGAAGTGGGGCAGTGTGTGTGTGTGTGTGTGTGTTGGGGGGGTGGGGGGGTGGGGTGGGGGGGTGTAAGCCGAGAATAATCCTTGTATCCCATTGTCTCCTGTTTTCAAACCAATTATTGTCATCTCCAGCCCCATGAAAGAGAGTTAATGAGGGGAGCAGAGCTTTGGAGTGTCAGGGCACAGTCAGGGGAATGGAGATAAAAACAGAGGATGGAGAGAGAGAGAGAGAGGAGAGAGGGTAGCGATGCTATAAGGGGAGAGAACATAAAATAAGAGCGAGGGGAAAGACAGTCAAAGTGAAATGTCAGGGAGGTGGGGGGCTCGGCGATGCATTTTGTATGGCCTGCACTCTCTTTTCTCTCTCTCTCTCTCTTTTCTTTATGCGCCGAGCGCCTCCGTCACATGTGCCGCCCTCCACTCCTCCACTTCGTCTCCCTCGTTTTCTTTCTCTCGCCCTCATGCTCTCGCTCTTCAGTTCCCTTGTTGCACGGAAGGTAAAGGTTGAGCCTTTGTCAATTGTGCAAAGCATGTGCACCACTCAGGGTTTTGTGTGTGTGTGTGTGTGTGTGTGTGTGTGCGTGCGCGCATTTGTATAAAGCCTCAACAATGAGGAAAGTACTTTTGCTATGTACACATACGATATAGTTCCATTATCTACTGGTTATGGCCAGGGCTCAATGCCAATGGGCTGTAGTGTGTGACAGTGTGTGTTCTTGGGTGTGTGTGTGTGTGTGTCACCAGTGTTTGGCTGCTTGTGTGATGTCTTTCTGTATCTGTGTGTGCATGTGTATTTGCATTATCCCATGTGTGTCCAATATAAGAGTGTTTTATGTGTTCACTTGTATGGTATTTGCAGGACATATGCAATGTGTTAAGTATTTTCTTTTGTGTGTGTGTGTGTGTGTGTGTGTGTGTGTGTGTGTGTGTGTGTGTGTGTACTATAACTATAGCAACGCTATGACAATGGAGCTCTCTCTATCTCTCTCTGCATTTGTTTGCAGGTTGGCTGCTATAGGCTGCCTTCACCATGGTAACAATATCTCTCCAACCTGCCATTTTTTAAACCGCATCCATTCATTTACAGTATCTCTCTATCGCTCCATATATTTCTTCAATCATTTCTCCCTTCAGGCATTCATTTTTTATTATCAGTATGTTTTTCTAACCAATGCAAAGAAGTCGCTGAAAGGAGAACTGTTGGGCCGAAATATTAGCAGTTTAAAAATGTGGCAGGGAATAAAATGAGTGAGTCCATTATTTTTTACTTTGTAATTATTTTGCTGATGTCATGTCTTGGATGGATGGAAACTCTGCATGTGTGTGTGGGATGGGCCAGGAGGAGTAAACAGCTTCCGTTTATGTGTGTGCATAATGCAACGTGATATATTCAGACTCTTGCAAGTCCAATGAATGTATGCACTTGCTGGGTCACAGTCAGTCAGTTTATGCATGCATTAGTGAGTGTGCATACTCTGCATGTGACTGTTTGTCTATTTGTTATTTGTGCGTGTGTGTGTGTGTGTGTGTGTGTTCCAAGCACGTGTTGGTTCAGCTGTGACTGGCAGGGCGGGTCACTCTGGGAGCATCAGTGCTGTGAGTGACTAGAATCTGCAACCGCCTTCATTTCCCCCTATAGACACAACACACACACGATCACTCATGTGTGCAAAACACACAGATGTACAGACAGACACACACACATACACACGCACTAGCATGGCGTGAACCTGGTGAAACCCTACCTCACACTGCCAGCTGGTTTCTATGATAGAGGTAAAGTGATGTGTTTTAGGCCAAACCCCTCTCATCACCTGCATCAACAGTTCAGTCACAACTTGAAATTGAAATGCAGTGAGAAAGATGGTTGTGAAAGAACGAGATAAGGTGATAATGACAAATGAGCGTGTGATTGTCTTTGCGGGCCTTCGTGTGTGTGTGAGTGTGTGCATGAGAGAAAAAGAGAAAGCGAGAGAGAGAGAGACAGAGAGAGAGAGAGAGACGTCGCAGCAGCGATGAAGGAGCAAGGCGGAGAAAAACGCTGGAAAGTTTTCACCTTCCTCCCCGAAAACCTCGCGCTGCATTCTTGTCACTCGTTCCCATGATCAATGAGAGAACGTGTGAGGAATGGAGGAGAGGGAAAAGGACAAGAGGCTGCTCTTAGTCAGCAGTCACATCACTGGTGCAGGGAGAGAGAGAGAGAGAGAGAGAGAGAGAGAGAGAGAGGGGTAGAGGGGAAACAGAGAAAACCGAAGCAAACTGTTGAATGATAGCTCAGACAGAAAGTAAGCAGCTGGTCCACAAAGTGCCGTCTGCGTGCAGATTGCTGCCACCGCCCAAGTTCAACACTCACAGTGCATCAGCTCTTGCACACGTTCATTAGAGTGTGCGCACATTCATTAGGCTATATTGTTTTGAAATCCTACGAGAGCCCATGGATCCACTTACCTCGCCCTCATCAAATCAATGTAAACACGAGCTCACCATTAAAAACGGGATCACTCCAAGCGTGAGCGTAGCATTGTCGGTTGATTATGAGCTAACACAATAAAAACGCATCTTGGCAGGATTACTGCTAATCTGTAGTTGCAGTACACATCATCCTCTGATCTGCATGTAATTGGAAGATTCATAATTGAGTGTCTTCTATTTATTGAGCGTTTGCACAAGCAAGATCAAAGCATTTTAACTGAGGATGGAAACTTTTGGGCGCGCAGGTGAAGCATGACTGTCTGTCTAAATCAACCACAAGCAAGTTTATTATTCAAGTATGTAAGTGAGCTGCATAACAAATTCCTACATATCAAGTGATAAACAGTAACAGTTTCCTCGCCACCGATTCCACAGAGAAGCTTATTCTGCCAACTCTGCCATCAGCGAGCGTCTTGAGAGATTCTGAGCGCGTGCAGGAAGGCGGCGTGTGTTTTTTAAAGCCATCGACGCTTGGCGTGGCGACAGGCATGTACTGTATTATCGCAATTTGAAGGCACGGTACAAAGTAGCAGCTTAGGAAAGACTCAATCCTGTGCGCTGCAGAGGTGTCGGGCCAGATATCAGCCAGGACGGACCTGACTGAGATAGCCAGAATCAAGCCAGCGCTCGCATCCTATCTCACTTTGCCTGATGCGCGTTTAAGCTCCACAAAAAAATAATCTTATCAAGCTTAGTGATTCTATCTTGTCTGCTTTAAGTGTAAATTTTATTATGTTATTGGGTCAAATATTATCTGATGCCAGGATAATATGATGATTAAAAGAAAGATCCGACAATATCACTCGAACAATTAGGTGGAATGACTTGAAATATATAGACTCATGGCTTGTTCTGAAACTGGAGAGGGAAAAAAAAAGACAATAGTTAAAGGTATTTGGCAAAGCTACAGTCAGCCATTTCCCAAGTGAGCAGCAGACAGCATTAAAAGAACAAAGAACACAAATCTTATGCAAATGTTTCTGCCTCAACAACAGGGCAAGCTGTGGGATCAATATGGGGGGGGGGGGGGGGGGGGACTTAAAATCAAACTGTAATTTTTTCTCAGACAACTTTACTACACTGCTGCACTGCATCCATCATAACAAGTCATTTAGTCTCACAATCCGACGTTTATTAAAACAAGTGAAAAGCTACATGTATCTGCCAATTAGCAATGTTCATTCTCCAGTCACAATTACTGTCTGCTCTCCAGGCCTTTTTTTTATTTTCTGCATTCAAGTTTCATTTCTTTTTGAAATTTGTCGGGAGCGGGCTCAGTGCTGGGCCATTGTGTCTGCAAATTTCACTGGCTACTGTAAAGCCCCCTTCTACAAAGATAGTCTTTGCACAACTGTGTGTGTGTGAGCCAGGTGCATCGGAGGAGAGGGATAAATTCAAAATCTGTCCCGCACACTGTAAAATCCTTGTAAGTGATGACAATGTGCAGAAGATTTATACTGTTCCCGTCTTTGTCCAAAACTGTATTGTGATTGGCTTGTTCCTTAGTCAACACAGATTAAAAAGAAGACAAAGAAGAGAGGGGTGGTAGTAGGCAGGCTTTTTTCTTTATTGTACACAGTGTCTCAGGTACGGAGGCCCTGAAAGGGAAGAGAAAACAAAATTCGGTATGCTCTTGGGGGATCCAGTTATCACACAGGAGAGAAAAAAAAATAGATAGAACTTAGATGACTCGATCCCCCAAGAGAATCCCAAGTGTTTTTTTCCTGTGGTCTCTCACGGCTTTCGTAGGCTTTGAGGTAGAAGGACGCTGCCATGTTTTCTGTTTCTGAGGGAAACCGACAACCAATCACAGTAACCAATGAAAAGAATGGATGCAGCAATGAGCCCGCCCCCGACTGTCAAAATGAAATGGAACATGACGGCAGAAAAGTCCATGATGACGACAGAGCAGAGAGTAAATGTGTGGAATGAACTTTGCTCCATCCTTCAGGCTGTGTACTCAAATATGGATTTCTGCTTGCAAGCTGCAATATTGCTTACAAAGACCACAAAGAAGAAAGTTGCCTCTCGCGCGAGAGATGTCACTGAACTCACTGCAAATACCCTGCGCACACGGTGGTGTCATTTCCTTCTGCTTGTGCGCAAATTCTCTCTTATTCGAGTGAGTTTTGCCATGGAAGTGCCACCATATTTCTCCAGAATTCTCCAGAAATGAGTGTCAATATCTTGCAGAACAAGACAGATCACTCCTTTAGCATCAAGAAAATGACGCTTAAATCAAGAAAATTCTTAAAACAAGTTGGTTTCCATTGAAAATAAGTGAAATTATCTCACTTGCATGCAATTTCACACTTGAAATGAGCTTGAATTGAGTTTTGGCATGGAAATACCACCACACTACAAGTAAAACTGCACTATAGTGGAATCATCTCACCCCGCTGGCAGAACTGTTCACTTGCTTTCAGAAAAATACGATTTAAGACTTAAAACATGACACTGAACGACTTGTTAAGATGGACACTTTTTGCAGTGTAGCCCTATTCTGATCATTAGCTGGCTTTGCGCAGAGACCGCTGACTGCCACTGACACCAATTCTACACGTTTAATTGGCCATCAAGCACTGAAAATCTGGCTGATGGAGATGAACTGAGGCTGACTCGCACAAACTGCCCCCGCTCGTCGCTCGCTGACTGATGCTGGCTGCATTTTGGGGCGAACATGTTTTAGCTGTATTAGTGTATATGCAGAGAAACGGTCTTATCAGCATAATGTGTGTTGAAACCGCTCCACTGTCGCCGCGCTCCTACATATTTGTGCGGGAATTTAGGTGGGTGTGAATGCGTGTGTGTGTGTGTGTGTGTGTCCTCACCGACGGGCTCTGGTCATGCGATCCATGCTGCTGTCTAATTATCCAGATGTGATGGATGGCTTTGATTAAATCATGTGAAGGCTGAGCTAGTCACTGCCTCTCTCTACCTCTTTCTCTTGCCCTTCTCTCTCTGTCTCTCTCTCTCTCTCTCTCTCTAAATCTCTCTCTCTCACACACACACACACACACACACCGACTTGCACACAGGTTGAATCCTTATGCTTCCCATCTTGCCTTTTTTCTTTCACTCTATGAAACGGGAGTTGAGTAGTTCAGACCAGATGAGCCCAGCTTTCAACAGTGATAAAAGATAGCTATAAATCATCTGGAGGGAGAGAGGCAGAGACAGAGGGGGGGGGGGGCAGAGAGAGGGGGAGAGAAAGAGATTGAAAGAGGGAGAAAGAGAAAGATGGACAGATAGATGCACAGAAACAAAAGACAGACAATCAGAGAGAGAATAGAATATCATATAACTCATTTCAAAAGGAATAATATTACTTACTTAACATTATTTTTCACACACAATAGCTGATTCCATCTCCTCCTCAAAAATCAGGTGCGGTGGTGTGGGAGAATTATATTTATCATTTTATTTGTTATCTAATTTGAAAACTTTTATGCAACATTACTTGAAACTATCAATTTAGCTGCTGGTTGATATGCGAGTAATAAGTAATCAACTCGCAATACCCTTTCTGCTGCCTGCCACTGCAACAACAACACCATCATGTTTTATTAGACCTGCAAGCCTCCTGCACACAAAAATAATGAAAACATTTATTGCATGCTCTTTTGTTGTTCTCTTTTATTGTATCGCTGTCCTTTCAATAATGCCAAATAGCAGCCGCAGTTTTTGACAGACGATAGATGCAATGCAGACAGGATATGAGCTTTTCGATAAACATGACATAAAATAGTTTGTATTAGAGGTAAACTCACCAGATGCTAGCAGGACTGAAATGCCTACTATTTATGAAAAATCAATTAGGGGATGAGGCAAGAGCGCAAATCACTTTTTAGATGGTACCAATTCCAGAATTTAGTAGGAATGATCACAACAATGATGTTTTTTTTAATTATTTTTACTGGCTACTGTAATATTGTTCCACAAATGAATGAAGTAAATCAAAAGTGAATCAAACCGTAATTGCAATACGTTTCTGAGAAATGCTGCCACTGAGCCGGGAAGCCTAATTCTCTTATCTGCTGCTGATAAGCCGCGCTGCAGATAATCAAGCAACACAATCGATAACCTGTTCTCCTGCAGGCCCACTTCTGTCTGCTTCAACGCAGTTACACACACACACACACGCACGCCAAACCGAACACACGTGCACACGTACAGGTAGACTTAGCATGTAGCAGGTCATCTGAGTGCGTAGCCACGGTCTGCCTCTATCACCCCTCAGTTCCTAATGAGATCATTAACTGCTGCAATATGCTGCCCTTCAGGACACCGAGGCCCACAAAGAGCTGCTGTTTACCTGTTTACTCTACCAGAAACCATATGCTGACAGCAGGGGGAGCAGGCACAGATCCACCAATCCACACGCACGCACACACACTGATACTATACAAATGCAAGCGCACGCGAGCACAGATAAGCGTGTGCATGCACACACGCGCGGCCACATACAGACACACACACCAGGCTGTTTGCTAAAACTCATTCAGACCTGCAGTGCAGTTTGAGAGAGGAGAGAAAAAACACTGGGGGAACTGAGTCATCTCTGCAAAACACACACACACACACGCACACACACTCACTTGGTCGTGCGCACATATGTACACACACACCTTTGATGGAATTAATTAGCATCTTTTTGTGGAGTTTATGGAATTCTGAAATAGTGTTGCACCAAGCCCACTGTAACAAACTCCCACAATGACGGACATGTGTGTGTGTGTGTGTGTGTGTGTGTGTGGAGTGATAGGGTGGGGTGGGTTGTGATGTTCTATGCAAGTCCAATCACAGAGGCATCAAAATGTTGTCGTGGGAACCGAGACCCCTCTATATTCAACCCCCACAAGGCTTTGCACCGTTGCCACGGTGATATGTCATGCCTGTCATTGCTGTCAGGGCGGGTGCTGGGCACTGTAATTCTCTTCTGACAAGTGTGTGTGTGTGTGTGTGTGTGTGTGTGTGTGTACCCCAACATTGCCATACATAAAGCAACAGCATCACTGATTTTATTGGATGTGGAAGACTGTATGCCCACATGTGTGTGTTTATCCATCTATCCACCCACCCATCCGTGTCTGTGTATGTGTATGTGTGTGTGTGTTATTTCCTGTTTACCCACTAAACAATCCCAAACTCGTTTGCCTTCTGTGCTTAATATTGGGATTGTGCTAAACCAACACACAGAGCTCTGCTGTGGGCCTATATTACTCTTCAGTGAGTTTACCGGAGAACATTTTTGTTTTAGTCTACCCGCAGCAATATGACCTCAAATAAACCATTTTACCTTGAGCTTTGATAAGGCGAGGGTTCCTGATATATATTGTGGTTTAGGGATTTAGGGATGCAAAAGACAAAGCTCAGCAAAGAGTCAAGAGACGTAGGTGTACAGCATTGCTGGGCAACACATTTTATGACTGCCTTTAAGAAACAAACTACTGATGCCAAATGTTGTCCCCTCTAACTTCCTCAGATTTTAATAAATGTCTGTAAGGTCAGAGTGGGTTTCTGTCAACTTCAGGGCAAAAAAATAAAATAGTAAAAAGAAAAAAGGAGGACCGACGACTTTTGTGTACCTGAGCACTGTTTTGCTTATGGCAATACATATCTGAATAAATGTCAGAGTTTTGCATTCATCTTAGCATAAATGTTTGTAATTGGACAAAAATGTTAAATTGCTGATTCCCCACCTGTCTTTGCTGTAACTTATCAAAATGCATCCACTTGATTATCCTCATTTAAGAACAATCACAGCTATGTAGGCCAATACCTGAAGGAATATCAAAACTGCAAAAGATAGGGCACCTGATGATATACACAAGCAGACACACATACACACATTCACACACACACACACACACATTCACACACAGGGCACTTAGCCTCTAAGTGGTCCTCTCTCTAGCTGTCATTTCAGAGCACTGCTCCGTGTTTTCTAGCAAATTCAGCCCTGGACAAAACAAGAAGAATGGCCGGATGAATGGCTGGGTAGCTGGCAGGATAGATGGGTTAGGTGGTGATAGATGGATGGATAGGTGAATGGAGAGGGTAGATAAATAAATAAACGGAGGAATGGATGGGAGGTGGATGGATGGAAGACAGCAGGGTGGTTTCAGCCAATTAGCGAGGAAGAGGAGGGGGGGGGGGGGGGGGGAGAGAGAGTAAAGATAGATCCAGAGTGCTTCCAGACACCAGCTTGACTGTAGAGCGCTGACGTCAGAGTGGTAACAAAAGACTCCGGAGAAGGGAGGGAGGGGAGAGGGAGGAGAGAGGGAGGAGAGAGGGAGGAAAAGGAGGAGACTGAGGCTAAGAATAGTCCTACAACCTCAGGCCAGCACAATCGGTCGGCCCTGGCTGCTATTTTTTACTTTACTACTGTGCCAGCTAGCACTCGTCTGGCATCTCTCTATCGCTCTCGATCAGGCGGTTAACTTGCAAATTCGCTGTCCAAAACCGAAAGCCCAAATGTCAACATCCCGCCAATGTTCCTACAAATCAGTAAGCACACTGCAGTCTGAGTAAACGCAATCCCAACCCAACGCGAGGTAGTCGCAGGTCGAACTGCACGGACGTGGACTCCTCAGCGCCGGGCTTCAAAGCGCACACCTACTTGTGAGTCACTGAATCAATGCTCCTCCACACATGAGATCAAACACAAGACACCGGAGGCCACAGAGAGAGAGGAGCGTGAGTGGCAGGCTTCTGATCCCGGGTTTCTTAGAGCCGCTTCGCTGACGTGGGCTAATCCTTGAAAGGTTCCTCGGGGAACATTTACTCCTCCAGGGGATGAATTTCAAGGACGCACAAGACAAGAAGTGGGATTTATATATGTGCGGGTGCAGGTGACAAGTAGCTGCAGGAATTAGATTGTGCGTGTGCGTGTGCGTGTGCGTGTGTGTGTGTGTGTGTGCACGTGCGTACGCTACTTACCACAGTCTCATCAGGAAATGGTGCTCCATGTCTTCGGGAAGGAACGGACTGCTAACAAACTCGCTCTCTATATCTGCAGAGAGGGAAAGAAGAAGAAAAGAAGAAAAACATCAGGTGGGCCGCACAGCAAAAAGCCTGCATGAATTGATACCTGGCAGTAAGCATTCAGCTCTCTCCCTTACTTCCCCCCTCTCTCTCTCTCTCTCTCTCTACCTCCCTCTCCCTGCCTGTCATGGGAAAACAAACCCTCCCCATGAGCTCCGACCTGTAAATGGGTCCCCGGCGACGCCTGGAGATGCAATGTGGTGGAAAATGTGGCGGCTGTGCCTGTTGGTCCCGAAACAAGAAGCTCCCTCGACTGGCTGACTAACACTAACGGCTCCCCTGCACGGAGCAAGAGGCCCCGGAGCCACAAACAGAGGGACGGAGGGAAGAATGGAGGCGACGGAGGGGAGGGGGAGCGCAGGAGGGAGGGAGGGAGGGATAAAAGTGAGGAAGCGGGGAAGAGGGAGCGAAATTAGAGCCGGAAAATGTAGACTAAAAGGTTCAGAGTGAGGGACAGAGAGTGAGTTACGGAATAAAAGAGGGAGAGAGAAAGAGAGGAGGGGATAACTAAGAGGCTAACAGCTTAATTGAGTGTGCGCTGCGTCCAATTACCGTCCTAAAGGTAGGAGAATGTGTGAAATCACTTAGTCCTCAGAAAAGAACACACACTGACATAAACACATGGGCTGCTCCTGTCGTGTGTGTGTGTGTGTGTGTGTGTGTAAGTGTGTGTGCTCATGCACTTGAAGATAATACAAGTGGCGGAGGCAAGAACATTGCGTTCTGCATTCGCCCGCGCCGCGTCCGACTGAGCTGAATGCTAAAATGCTACAAAAGCTAACTGTCGCCGCACTGTGGGAGCGCCACGGGGGTCCGCACACCTTATTACCCATCCATTAGCATTAGCATTAGTCCACTGATTACCATTAGCTGTTAGCATTAGCTCCCTGGGCTTTTTTCTCCCCTGTCTTTCTCCGCCTCATTATGGATAACAGACACCCTCAGTGGCCCGTGGTGCTCTGGTGCTCCATGGCAACAGCGGCCCATGTGCAGACTGCATTTCAATCCATTCGGGGAATCATCTACAACAAGTAGACTGGATGCTCCCAAATCCCACTACCAGAGGCCGTTAATTTTAATCTGTGATCAGCTGATAATTATATTTCATGGAGCAGAATAGAGTCGTGTCGCATGCAGTTGTGTGACCGAAGGGCATAGTTCTCTGAAGATCACAAAGGCTTTTTACTACGCATTGTTTGACATGTGTCCTTGCCAATCCTATATGGAGGATCTGCCGCTGTTGTTCGTCAAGCGGCGCATGGCAGATGCTCTCATGGGCTCCCATTGATTTGCCGGCGAGTGTGTGCATATGTGCGCGTGTGTGTGTGCGAGTGTGATGTGTCGCTAGCTAGCTGCAGAGATAATTAGAACACAACTCTTTTGCTGTCCCTGCAGGCCACTGATCCAGCTGCTTTCATCTAATATAGGTCAACTGTGACAAAGCCCTCAGCATGGACACTGATCAGCTCTGCTAGCTGCCTCACACACACACACACACACACACACAGTCAAGACACACACATGCTGAGATACATGCTCTCACACATATGTAGAGTACACATCTGCACAGGCACAAATATACACACACGCACACACATATGCAGACACAACGCACACACGGGCAGATCCACTCACTCACACATACACTCACAAATTAGTAACTTCAGATCAGCACACTCACAGCAGAAGCAAATACACTACTTGACATAGTCAATGCAAATTCATTCACTTGTTTCAAAATCGATGCCAGACTCTTCTGTACCTTCATGCCATATGAATGGAAATTTTGTTGCGTTTCTGTGACAGTAAGTGTGCTTCAGTGGTACCAATGCAAAAGTGTAAGCTGGCTGGACAGGACACAAACATCAAAATTAAGCATACACACACACAGACACACACACACACACACACACACAAATGAAGATGGAACGCACCCAGGGATGTAGTGGATAAACCCACTTAATCTCTGTTTACCACTTTTTTTAGGCTGACATAACTCCTTACAAGGTTAATGCTACACTAGGCCAGATTTTTATGTAAAAATAGACCCATCTAAATCACAAATGCGGCTGCTATAGAGAAGAGTGTCCCATCCCCCCTAATTGAGACCCAGTGGATTCGCCCTATTTGCCCAGATTAAATTCTGGTATGAACATTTCTCTGCCCACCAGAAGTGATGAAATATTTTGCCTCTTGGTAACAAATGTGTGCCATCTACCATCTCCACCTCCACCAGCCACTAAGAAGAAGAAATTTATGTCTGAGGACTTTTATTGATGAGAGTTCGATGTCACGTTGTATGATTTCTGGGTAATGAAGTTCAAATTTTTCAAGCAGCTGCCATTTGGAGCTGCCAATGTGTGAAGTCGCCTAGCGCAGCTTCAGTTCATAGTATACGCCATGGTACGTATCAAACTGATGGAAGTTATATGAGGATTGGCTCTTTAATGAAAAAAAAGAGTAAATTAATGCTTTTCTGCAAAGACAATCGATTTTTCTTCTATTTATGGTTGCCTGACTGGCAATCAATGAACGCATACAAATCCTCTTCTTCTTCTTCAGTTTTGTGAGTTTTTTTTACAGTCTATCCTCTCTTTTTTCCTTCAGCAGAGCTGGAAGGACAAACTCATTTGAACACTGTGTTCTTTGGCATTAACTGTGGGACTTGAAGTTCTCCGCAGCATAACCTCTAAAAAAAATGCAGAGTAGGCTTCGGCTTAGCTAACAATGAACCATCAATATGCTCACACAAACTCACAAATTCACAAATGCATATACACATGCATGCATGCACGTTTGTACACACTCACACTCTAATTCTCGCCCTCTCTAGCACACACACACAGAGCATTGTAGTCACTACACTTCCACTGCAAAACTTATTTCCATCCACATCATCATGTTTCTGCTACGTCAGCCCCGGTCCCTGCAGGGTTCGGCCGCTACCTGCACACCCAGAGTTCACAGGTCGTCTCTGTCATCACTGCAGGTCACCAGGGGCCAAGACTATCTGGTGCAAAGCCTGATGGGATATGACAGCTGAAGAGCAGCGGGTAGGAAGAGGGGCCAGGCAGGAGATTGAAGTTTTACTGGAAGGCCTTGCATGAAGGAAAGGCGGCCTTTCTCCAGTCGGTACGCTGTGTTGCTCCCAAGTTTTGACAGCTACATTCATCATGTGCCACTGCTGATATAGAGAGCACAGCTAAAGTGACTCCTCACCTCCTCAAGTGTTTTATCCATCCCATTCTACTGATGACCAACTCAACAGAAAAGCCACATTATCTACTGTTCGGCCGGCTACAGTGAGCCCACTAATGGGGCAATAATTGGTGCCAATTACAAAGTGAGCGAGCGGTATTGTAGCCTTTGGGGTGGCTTGATTGAGAGGCCGCTGCTATGTCGCATTGCGGGAGATCCAGGCGCACTCTCACCTCTAATCACCTCTTTTCCACCTCCTTCAGTCTCTCTTCATTCTCTCTCCCTGCCTGGGCCGGGAGAGGCAAGATGCACTCTGGCTAGTGAGGTCATGGAGGGCTTTAAACAACTGCAGCTATTTATGCAAATACAATCAATATTTGATAGTCCCCCTCCTCCATACTCTCTCTCTCTCTCTCTCTCTCCCTCTCTCTCTTGCTCGCTCTCTCTCCATCTCCCTCTCTAACAAGGGACTGCGGTATAGGGGCATTAATTAGGGCCAGACATGCTCCAAGGAGTCCCCACAGGGGTGAGCAGCAAGGCCAGACCGGGCCAGGAGAGGACAGGTTTGGCCTGACCACTGCAATGAGAAAACAGACACACACACACAAGCAGACACAGGGAAGAGAGACCCAGCAACAATAGCTACTCCTTGAATTTCTGTTTAACTCTGTTTTATGGCGGATGAATATACACACTGACACATCAAATGAACAGCATTTCATTTGTATGAGCATGGTGTCAATGTGTAGCTAATAAATTGCTGTGTTGAAGTGTTGAATTCGAGTGACTAATCTGTTGCTTTAGTCATTCACAAGCCACCCTTGATGTATTTAACACACATTTGTCCCTCATTAATACTGCAGGCAATAATTGATTGAACAGAGCCAAATTAGTAGGTATACTGCAATAGAAATCTCTTGTGTAGGAGTATAGGAAAATACCTTTATTCATTCTGATTCATTCTCATTACCAATCACTCTTTTTCTCTTAGTCAATCTAGCTTAGCTGTTCTCCCCAAACTTGATACGCTAATAAGGTTCGGAAGTATTTGCACTAGAACACTCCAGGAGGAAGACAGGCCTGATCTTGTTTCCATACCAATTGCTTGTAACCTCCAACAGCTGAAAAGAGCAACACTGGGTTTCTCTATAAAGCTCTCCTCTTGTGGATGTTGCCAAAGTGCAGCAATAGTTCAGCAAGCATGAGGTAAAAAGTGTGACTTCTACAATGGCTACTGTACATCTGTAGCAGTGTTTGACAACTGATTGACACTGTGAATGAGTTGGACGTAATACCTCAAAGAAATATTTAAGTTTTTTTTTGTTTTTTTTTATCCCACAGCTTTTGTCAAGCGCATTATATTGATGTATTCGCAAACGTTGCAGCAATCATTGAACCCAAAGAGTCTGAAGGCTTAGTTCCATTTGCGAACCGCTGTCCTATATTTAGGACATAGCGCATAGATTCTTAATAACTTCTTAGGGATTTCCACGGGATTAGGTTCAGACTACCCAAGCAACTTCCTTAAGACCAGCCATTTCCAATTAGATCCTATTAACAGAACACTGGCTTCAGCTCCGCAAACACCCTATAGGGGATTTTCGTAAGCTTAACAGAGGGGAAAAAGTTGAATAACAGCTGCATGTGTTTCTCCTATATGGCTAGTATCACACGCCTGGCTATCTGCCGTTCTCATTTTGTGCATTCCCTGGATGCAGCCTCCTACCATTAAGTTGTACAATAACCCCAAGAACCCACCCACGCATATCTGTAAATAAAACATAAGGATCACGCTAATCGCATGGACATAAAGATCATGCTAATCACATGGCTAGGAGCACATGCATAATTTCTACACTGCACTCCGCCTGCTGAAAGGCGCCTGGTTAAGGTGCGAGTTAGATCACAGCACTTTAGAGACCTCCAGGGTCAGGCTTCCTCAGAGGAAAACAGGGGGGGAAAGAAGAAAGGAAGGAGAGGAGAGAGGTTTGCTTTCCATCTGTGATCAATGACGGCAGATGCAGAGGAAGCGGACAAATGAAAAAAAGGTGAAATGGCAATGAGAGAAACGCGCTAGAGAGAGAATAAAGGAGGAATGGCAAACCTTGATGAGAAAAAAATCAATGTGCTAGGGAGCAAACATTGGTGATCAAAGAATGTAGTGTTTTGTTTTTTTTCTCTGCCTCCTTTTCTCTAGCAGTTTCACCTAATAGAAGTAGAGTATAATTGTATGGGGACACCCTCACCTGCATTACGCTCTTAACAAAAAGCGTTCTTTATAGTACCAGCAAATGGTTCCTTAGGGTTGTAGCATAGCAGAACCCTTGTTTTCCATAGCACCATGCTCAAATTGTTCTATATATAACCTTTATGGTGCTATATACACCTTTAAGTTTGCATGAAATCTCTAAGCTGCACTAGACAATCCCATGTTAGCGTCCCCAAATGGCAGCGACATGTAACTGCTTGGAGTTCGAGACCAGAAGTCCTGTAACGGGACGTCAGTAAACTAACTTTCTTCTTCTTAGTGTCTGGTGGAGGTGGAGGTGGAGGTGGAGATGGTGAACAAGTTCAGCCACTGTTGGTGAGTCCAGTTTCGATTTGTCACTGCCTGTGCGGCGAGAAGATTTCCCGCCAGTGACCGTACGTAACATTAGAAATTAATGTGGGAAAATAAAGAAAATCTATGGCATCTCAATTAGAGGAGGGGGGATGGTGCAGCCCCACTTTGATTTAGACTGATAAGACAGGTACATAAAAAATGTACATAAACCTCTTGCCTAGGGCAGCTTTAAAATGAGCTTTTGATTAGTTTAATTCTCATTTTTGGTCCCATTATTCATAAAAAAAAATAAAAAAAAATCACAGGGTTCTTCAAGTTATTACATTTCTATATAGAGCCACTACCCAATCAAAGAAAGAAAGAAAGGAAGACAGAAAAGGAGGAACTTTCCTTTTTCTGAGTCTAGGCTTTCTCATTACAACAGAAAATCTAGCTGAACAAAAGCCTGTTACATAAATAAGTACACATGCCGACACACACACACACACACACACACACACACACACACACACACACACACACACACATAACCAGCTGGATGGAAAAACACGCACCCCAATCTTATGTCTCAACAGGCATTTTCAATGTCAGACCCTATTCTGACACACAATCCAGATGAATATACTGTCATGCCCGGGCACACACACACACACACACACACACACACACACTGCAGATTCGAGTGAGGTGGTAGTGATGCGGGGCTCTTTAGGCTGACACAGGACTGGGGAGCTGCATGCATGATTCAGAAGGAGCACCGCTGAGCCGAACAGCGGAGGTAAACGGAGAGGCGGGAGAGGTTGGAAGGAGGACAAGGTGGTTGAAAGAAAGGGGGAAAAAAGGGAGGGAGCGGAAGGGAAATGAAGCGATGAAGCAGAGCAATGGAAGATAGAGAAAGAGAGAGACAGAATGAAGAAAGAGTGAAGAAGAGATGCAGAGGGCCAAAAGTCTTGTTTCTGGTTCACAGGGTTTTATACAAGTGAGTTCCAAGTGAACCGTGTGTTATGCATCTGTGCATGCCTGCATGTACTGTATGTGTATGTGTGTATGAATGCATGCGTGTATGCATGTGTGTGTGTGTGTGTGTGTGTGTGTGTGTGTGTGTGTGTGTGTGTGTGCACATACCCAGCTGTGCCTTGGTTCACGGTTCATGTATCTTTATGAGTGTGATGGAATGAAGTGCAGTGCACACACACAAACACACACACTTACACACACACACACACACACCTACACACACACACACGCACACACACACACTCTTACACATTCTCTGTGGTCTTTTCATTGTACTCAGGGCAAAACATTTACAGCCCAACTCCCTCCTCAGTACTCACCTGACAGCCCACCATTTTTCATAGCCCTTCTCTCTCTCTCTCTCTCTCTCTCTCTCTCTCTCTCTCTTTCTCTCTTCCCCCCCCCCCCCAACTCTTAAGGATCCCTTGGCTCTCATTAGGCAATTCTTTGGCAGCAGCTAGATAAGTGAGAGTTTCTGCCTCCTTTCGCTCCCTCTCTCTCAATCAATCTCTCACCCTCGCCTACCTGCTCTCCTCTTACCCTTCTCTACCTTTCATTTGACTTACTCCCCCTTCTTTCCCTCCTCCCTCTTTCCCTAAGCGTGCCCCCGCTCAGTCCTCTGCCTATCCGTTTGCCGCCAACCCTCCGTCCTTTCCTCTCTTTCTCTCTCTCCGTCCCTCTCAGCTCCGCCGACTCTCAAAGGGCGTGAGGATAGAACGATGAGGAATAACAGAGCTGAAACACCGGCGGGCAACAACAAAACAAAAACAACGATCTAAAAGCAAATTCGCCGAGTTCACCGCGCCTCAAATTACCTCCCGGTGTTCGGCAGTCACAAGCGGGCAATTTTGGGGAGTGACTAAAGTTATGATTAATTTATTCTGCTGCTGCCGGTGAATACAGCAGAAGCCGCGATGCCCCCGAAGCATCCAAACAATCAGTATCTTTCTCATTATTCTCAGTCGGATCTGCGAAGGTGGAAGGTGTTTGCGTGTTTGTGTGTTTGTGTGTCAGGGGGTGTTTGAACATGACCTCTACGCACATGCATGTGTATGTGTGAAATGTGTCCCGCATGCTGACTGAAGTGACTCGGGGAATGTCATTTTAGGTGCGTGTCCCTTCACCCGAAAGCGGAAACCCAACTCCTGGGTCGCTAATGCATTACGGACCATTAGACAAATACACTGACTGTGCACTGATTACAGCAATGAATGACGCATGCTGTTTTGTCCCTTTGTGTCTATGTGTGTGTGTGTGTGTGTGAAGGTATACGTGTGCGCTTGCAATTTTGTGTGCAGAGAGGTCACTTAAGAGAGACAGTGAATAGCCCGTCCATTAGTGGCAGACGGTATCGGTAATGCGACACAGGGGTTAAGGCTAGGGTTTACAGCGTCATCCTAGACCGCGTCATCAGCTTGCACTCAAGGTCGCTGTAGTCCTGCAGTGTAAAATCAATCCCCAGGCTCGGACACTGAGCCCAAATTCACTCACCAACATCTACAGCTGTAATGGACACAGAAACACAGCATAGGCTCAGACTGAAAACTCTGTAATTTCTCTAATGGCTCCCTGTTGCGTGAGGTAAAAAAAAAAAAATGGGACCTCTATGACGGCTCCATTTGTACCAGTCAGATAAAAGGACAGCCTCAGAAGCACAGGGCCACATTTGATCATCACGGCTGTCAACTTTCAAACTCAATCTTACCCGAGAGAATGTCACCGCACTGGAGTTTTGCGCGTTTTTAACCCTGCTCATCGAACAAGCCAATGGATTAGAGGCTTTTTAACCTTTTCAGGAAGAGTATGTATCTGATGTATTGACCCCACACACCAAACAGCACCGGCTACTTCAGATTTTCACTGGATACGGCGAAATGTTGTGCAGCAAATCTCTACCCTGTTTCCCAACTCAGTCAACTCAATCTTTGAATATATGTCGGTTTTGAAACGACAACCCAATTCGCAGTAAGTGACAAATGGTGTCAGTGCTTCTCCACCTCTCGCTCTGTCCGTCAGAGTGGATGTCAGCCAATCGGAGGCGAGGTTTTCCACAGGGGGGGGGGCAGGCTGAATCGCGGCGAAGCACAGGGGTCGTGTCGAGGTCGCGGGTGATGTCACGGTGGAATGAATCTCTTCTAGTGAAGTCATCAAAGGCTCATTATTCCTTTCACTCGGGCCCGCTCGCTCTAATTAGCTTCACCACTCAGGTGTGTGCGTGCGTGTGTGTGTGTGTGTGTGTGTGTGTGTGCGCACGTGTGTGGGTGTGTGCTTCACAGTCTGATTTGTGCCAGTGCCCAGTGTGAGTGCCATTAAGTTAGCGAGTCTAAGTTGGCTTTTATGTGTGTGTGTGTGTGTGTGTGTGTGTGTATGCGTGTGTGTATGTGTGTGTGTATGTGTGTGTGTACACGAGTGCTAAGAGAGAGAGAGAGAGAGAGAACCGATAAATGAGTCAGAGTACAGCTGAGAGAGAGAGAGAGAGAGAGAGAGAGAGAGAGAGAGAGAGAGAAAGTGATGGAGGGAAAGAGAGAAAGAGATGATAAACAAACGAGGGAAGAGCTTATTTATCTTAAAGGCGTCATCATGCTGTCGTCACGGGCGACAGCGGAGCCACTGGGCGGAACATCCGTCACGGACCGCCTGCCTCAGCTGCAATTTGCATATTCCTGCTTGCATAATGCGCATAGGTTTGTGTGTCTAATTACAGTATAACTAGCTTCAAAATTGATTGCTTCAGTATTTGCGGTGTTTGGGGAGTTGGGTTTGATCTAAACAGTCATTTGGAGTGTGTGTGTGTGTGTATGCATAAGTGCATGTTTTTCAAAAGCTAGTGATCCAGCGACCTTTAAGTAAGCAGGGAAGGAAGAAAGTCAGTGATTCAGTGAAACATGCGCATGCACACACACACACACACACACACACACACACACACACACACACACACAAGAAAACCATCAGTGTCATATCAGGTTAATGTATTGCCGTTGCAGATTGTAGATTCACCTTATCAGAGGGTTGTGTAAAACACTCCATCACACAGAGCTTTTCTAAAGGCCAGCACTGTCACTGCTGCTTTGTGAGTTTCTTCAGGTAACTGCTACACTAATTACCACACACACACACACACACACACACACACACAAACATGCATGGACGTGCACTGACACATAGATTCAAGCACAAAGGCATGGAGATACGCACAGAAACATGCAATGCATCATGCTCATGCAACAGGTAGTTAGAGGGAGGCAGGCCTCAGATAGTGACTCAGTGTATGTGTGTGTGTGTGTGTGTGTGTGTGGTGTGAGAGATAAACACAAGATAAATGCTCTAATGTGTGCTTATACACACTTCTGTGATGTAGAACACAACTTTGACAAAGCCCATCTGGAAACTGCGCCCGAATTTACATATCCATTTGCTGACACCGTGTATACTCAACTTATGCCAATTAGCAGGAAAAAGCTGAAAAGACGAGAATTGCGCTGTAAATGTCAAAAACGACCTATACACACAGCAGAGAGAGAGAGAGAGAGAGAGAGAGGGAGAGAGATACAGGGAGCAAGCGACGGACAGCTAGACACTAATTAGTCGATGGGAGCAAAGCGCCGCTAAGAGTTTTGACAATGAGGAATGTCGTAATTCCGAATCTCCCTTTCTCTTTCTTTCTCCTCCTCCACCTCGCTCCTGTCCCTCCCATTAATTGGCTGTCAGAGTCGTGAACGTCTTGATGTGTGAGTGTGTGTGTGTGTGTGTGTGTGTGCGTGCGCGGTGATTGTCAACATCAGACCGCCGTGGGCTGCGGTTGCCCCCGGCGATGCGCGGCCACATCATTAGAGGGAGGTGATTATCTTATTCTCTGTGACGACGCTGACTACATTCGTGACCTACACCCGCGCCCACAAACTCTCTCTCTCTCTCTCTCTCTCTCCCTGTCGGACTTTATCTGTCTCTCTGTTTCTGTTTCTGTCAGCCTGTCGCGTCTCTTGTCGCTTTCTCTTCATCTCCCCTGAACTCTTAACTCTTTTCCTTCTCAGACTTGATTTTTCGCCTCTCTTTCTTCTCACTCCTCATGCCGCTCGCTCACATGTACACACGCCCACGGCTGGGGGCCGGGGAGCGAGGCTAAATGCCAACATGTGGATGAATGTGGAGAATGCCACCCAAGTGATAATGAAGGAAAGCTGTGTGTGTGTGTTGGCTACGTGCGCCCCTTCGTCTGTGGGTGTCCTCATTTGCGGCGTATGTGTGTTTTCGTAAGTTTGTGTGCAAATGCAAGAGAGAGAAATAAATTCAGGGGGAAAGAGACAGCTGAGAAGAGAGATAAAGAGAGACAGAGAGGAAGACTGTCAGAAAGAGAAAGAGCTAAATAGAAAGAGAGAGATAGCTCATTTTCTCTTCCAGTGAGATTAATCTAGTGGGATGTAGATATTCCAGGGGAAGTGCAGTAGTGCTATGCCATCTTTACTACTTGGCTTGTAGGCCTGAAGCAATACAGGGGTTAGTGTAGAGTTTGTTCTGCGATCTAAAGGAATCTCTCTCGATGCATAGTTAAGACCTGAGGGAGAGGCTGTGTTAGGAGCAAGGCAAACAAAGAGAAGAGGGGTGTGAGCTATGGGATTCAGTCTATTAAGTCATGGTGTAAGATATCTTGCGTTCTTTGAAAAGGTTGCTTGTTACCTAGATGTTACCTGGCAACTTGAGAAAGGAAGCTGACTGGCTGTAACCATTACATCAGGCTTGGGAGGAATGAGTTTACCTCCATTAGTGTGGAACTCTTTGAGACTGGAATAAGGCAGGGTAGAGAGAACGTGAACGCTCGTGTCACATCTTCGACTCAGAAGCAGCAAAGCAACGCTGTGTGTATGTGTGTGTGTCTCCATCCCTGTGTGCTTGCATGTGTCTCCATGCACGTCCAACCTACGTGTGTGTGTGTGTGTATGCATATGTGGCAACACCCCCCACTAGACTGAATAGGTCCGATTCAGACTGAGACTTTCTGTCCATTGCTTATTCTGACTGTTTTTACGACAACATGTTTTTTTTTCAGTCGTGGTCTAGAACGCATTTGCGAGACGAGGCATGACACTCACAAAAGCTGAGAAGTGCGCTCGTCTCTCTGATGATAAAGGCAAGATTAACCTCAAAAAGGAGGTTAGAGTCTGCGCTGGATTCACACAGCAAGATAATAAGATACAGAAGACATGCCACAAAGAAAAATAAATAAAATAAAAACGTGCCAGCGAGGAAGCATTTAGCTTTGGCACTGCGTTTGAAGCTGTTACACGGGCGACTGCTCATGTTGAATCCATCAGTTTGGTAGAGAGACAGGTTGTAACAGTGCGAGGCTTCTGGAGGTAAATAAGTCTGTTAGTAAGTAAATTGGTAAGGAAGCGGTAGGACAAATGGATCCCATAAACAGCGTGCGAGGCGAGCAATTGCTCTTGTCGGCTCAGCTTGCCGTTGGGCCACGCATGGAGGTCATGGAAACATAAACCGGTTTGATGTGCAGTGGAACTAGCAGGGTGCTGAAAAATGTGAAGTAGTGTTTTGGCACTCTCTGTCTCTTCCTGCGATGCTGTTTCTCATTATCTGCCCGTGTTAATCCTGAGATCTGCTCATTAAACAGAATAAGAACATCCACACACTGTCAGCAACTCCACAGGAACAAAGTGCCAACACACAGGGAAGAATGTGCGCACACACACTCACTCTATCTCTCTCACACACACACACACACACACCAACACAACTCACTCACTCTCCATACGTGCCACTCCCATTGCGACCATCACATGCAGACATGCCTTACATTTCCAATATGATGACATGTGGCATTTCACGAATCAATTTTTCATACTTCACAGTCCTTATGAATATCTACTGAAGGGCAAGTTATCCGTATTGGGAGGAAAAGCTAGTGCATGTACGTACGTGATTTCTATGTGTGTGTGTGTGAGAGAGAGAGCGTCTTTGTGTGCGTGTGGTGGTATTCCTTTCATTTTTAGGATATGAATGAACGCCCTATAAAAGGATAAATTACAGTTTACAGCGACCTGTCGGATCCTATCTTCGTCTGGGTCTGGCGTGCGTGCGTGCGTGTTATTGCACAGTTTGAATTTCTCACACACACCCGCTGACCAAAATACTTCAAAATAGCGCCCTCCAGAATGACAATGTATTCCTAAACCATATACTGTAAAACCATTTCACAGCCGCCGGCCCACACCGAGCGCAGCATTCCATAACATTACTGTGGTTTTGCTTCCCTGCCCGTCCCCGCAGTCTCCTCCAGTCCGCTAAAAGCACTCGCTGTGCAAATGACATCCATATTGCATGAGAATATTGCTGGTTGCTGGTCCCACACGCACAATGCACACTCATATAGAGGTTCATGAGTTCAGGCCTTGCAGCCTCCAGCCCAGATAGCACCTCTTCTGTTTCTTGTCGTTCTTTTATTAATTCATCGAATGGGAGCCGAGGACCCCGAGCTCGGCGAACCGTCGTTTGCGAAAGTGCGCTTAACAGCTGGAGTCCATCTCAAATACAATTACATCTCCCCCGCTCTCCTTTACATGAGAACAAACCCACCAGCTCCGACGGTTTTGATCTGATGAAGAGGGGAACAGTGCAAACAGAGAGAAAGAGAGAGAAAGGGAGGGAGATATAGTTTAAGGCAACATGCATGAGGTGTTCATCAACTCGCAGAGAAGACGGAGGTCGAATGAGTAGTGCAGGTTGGAGGAGAGAGAAAGAGTGGAAGGGATGACTTCATTTCACACAGCGCATTTAAATATGAAGCTTTTCTCCACTTCTCTCTCAGGCGTTTACTCTCTTCTTTTTCTACCTCTTTCTGACATTTTTCTCTCCTCACTCCCACCCACTGCCCTGAGGTTTTGCGGGCTGGGAGCCAGCACAGGGAGAGTGTGTTTGTGGGTCCCGGTAGAGAGTGTGTAAACTCGACCCCTAACCCACCCTCGGGAGATCTGGCCCATCAAATATGCATACGGCAGCCAGAGAGGCTATAGGGTTCACCTAAAAAGAATCCAGCTCCAGCTCCATTCTTTCTCCTGTAAATCTAAATTCATTCAGAAACTAAATTATATAGAAATTATATGTCATATCCCTCCTCCATTTTAGTCCTGATTCAATCTGCAATCACAAGAGCTGATGGTGGAGTTAGATGCTTCGAATTCTCGCCGCAGACTCGCCAGATTGTGGCGGAACCGGCGTTCATCTGCTCTCGCCTTCCTTTTAATCTTGCCTTTATTCTAGTTTAGCATCAGCGATTTTCTGCATTTCACAAGTGCGAGTTTCCAGCTGAGACAAGGTTGCGCCTGATGAGACGGGGTTCGCACAGAAAATTTCAAGAGCGGCACTCTCAAAGAGCAGGAGGGCGATGAAAGGAGAATCTGCTTTGTATTTAGTGGGCATGCGGCACGGTCCCAGTCTGCTCACTTGGATAAGTATGAGACAATGTCAAATGGGAGAGTAAAACCGAAAATGCCATCCAAAGTGCTCACTCAGGCTGCGGCTACACACTGTTTCCAAGGGGATTTTTTTTTATCATTCACACCAGGATGCATTAACTGGCAGGTGCGGATGCTCCCAAACAATATGAACTGTAATCCGATGAGCCAGACTATATCTTGAAGCAGTGTAGCTGCCAATTGACTGTAATTCTCCATAAGTCTGGACACAATCCCATCACAATGGGCCTGATCCAGCCCTTACTTACAGGGAAAAAGAAAACACTCTGAAACACTTTTACACAGTTAAAAAGCAGCTAGCGATGTACCTTGTATTTCTTTTGGCCCGTTTTGTTGTTTGGTGGTGTATTTTTCTTCTTCCCGCAGATACCTGGCCAAAAAAAAAGGAGTTTGATAGCAGGACATTTTTCAGCCCTTCAGAATCAAAGAGCAAGGGCTTCCTGCTAGACTCGCCATTTTCACTGAGCAATCATACGGGGAGAAATCCATCGTGGAAGAGGCGGAGATACCAATTTCTCCAGAGACAGTAGCCTCAATAGGCCATAATTCAATGCAGCCAACAAGACATGTTGTGTTTTCAGCACAGGGCGCGGCTCTTGCTTGTTCACCACTGGAAAAACTGTTGCTCTGCTCCGTGTAACTGAGGTAGAAATCGACGAGGCAGATTGAGGGAAATTGGTTACACCAAAAAAGTCAATTATAACACTTGGCAAGGTGTTAACGTAAGTGTTGTGTAAGAGTACAATTAGTTGTGTGAGTACTTATAAGAGTATCCCAGGGTGGATTTCTTCCTTTAAGCGCTGTGTATTGGTGCTGTTGATCCCATCCCAACCCTTGAGTTACATGTGGGGATAAACAGCCTCCTGCAATATGGCACTTTAGGTGATGAATATATGAATCAAAGCATGTCCACCTTCACATTACGTTAGTCGATTTTTTAAGTTCCTTTCTTTCCTTTTTCCCCCAAAACCCTGCAATGTGTGAAGCACTCCCAACAGCTTCCTGATATAAAGCATGAAATCTGCATACTAGTAAACACCAAATACATCCAACAAGTTCTTAATTGTTGACTCACAAAACTTTGAATGAAATGAATGAGCCCGTGCAGCGCAGTTGATTGGTGTCTGAACAACTGGAATGGTATTTAAAGCAAATTGATGACTCTCCACAGCTAAGCAATCAAGATGAAGTCCGAATCGAAGCAAATGGGCATATCAGTGATGTACAGAGGAGCGGAGCGGAAGAGAGGGAAGAAAGTAATATGGACGAAGATTTAAATAAATACATCCACAAGAGATGAATAACTGACATTTTCAGGCCAAGTGTGGGAGCCCAGAGATGTGGTCTCATCACACTGAGGATCAGATTTCCAAAATCTCATTGAAATGATAAGTGGAACTAACACCTTGCTCTGTGTGGATGTGAGAGGCAGATACAGCCATGCATGGATGCACACACACGTGCGCTTACACACACACACACACACACACACACACCCTTAGTCCAGTGACTTACTCATACTCTCTAATTAGCACAGATAGTTTGCTGTAAAAGGGCAAACCTGTCTGCTGGCTTTTGGACATGACACTCCTCTGATAACCTTCCACTCATCACCAGGAGGGGAGAGAGAGAGAGAGAGAGAGAGAGAGAGAGAGAGAGAGAGAGGAGATTTAGAGTGAGGGAGAAAGAGAAAATAGATGAAGATGCTGAAGATGATGACGAAGACACACACACATACACACACACACACACAAACACACACACACACACACTAAAACAGAGGACGGAGCCACTCAAAAGCAGTATCATGTTATGTCTATCTGTAACTGTGACAGCGTTCTCTGCAGTCTCTTGACTAACAGGCTGATTGGCTGGTAATAGGGTGGCGGTTCACTCTTCCGTGTCTTAGCATGGTGTGTGAGTCATCTCTGACAGAGCATTCAAACATGCACCAGACAATACAAAACAAAATGGAAATGGATAGAACAGAGATTTAGACCTAATTCACGTCTCTCCCACCATCTCATTTTTAAATCTCTCATTCTCTCGATCTTCCTCTCTCTTATTAGCCAAGCTCCTGATTAGCCTGTTTCTGTCCTCCCCTCTGCGCCTTGTTCAGGCTTCATTTCCCAGCGTTCCCTCTCTCATCTCCCACATAGTGTAGAGTTCATCCAAAGTCTGCCTGTCTGTGTGTGTGTGTG
>NW_027279480.1:0-57576 GCF_046629955.1 Centroberyx affinis
TAGATTCCGCCTATTAACAAGTGCGGCTTATTAACAAGGTTAGGTCTCTGTGTGTGTGTGTGTGTGTGGTGTCACTGAGAGCGATGTCAGTGGTCTTGTTAACATACAGTGGAGTTTGTGTGTGTTTCTTAGCGTAGTGTAACTCTGTGCGAACCCGCCAGTCACCCGCTTGTTCCTTTAATTGTGTTTTGCTGACGGAGGCTGAACCGCAAGGCGTCAACTGCAGGTTAGCTGTGAGCGAATGGGAGTGTGTTTGTCAAACTGTTAATGCACCGCTGAACTTTAACTCACCGCCTGAGTCATAAATCATCCGCTCTCTCTCTCTCTCTCTCTCTCACTTTCTCTCTCTCTCTGTCTCTCTCCATTTACTTCTCCGCTCATAATCCGTCCCTTTCTCCCTCTCGTACCCTCGCCACTTACTTATTCTCCCATAATCTCTCACTGACAAATTTGCTGTCTGACTTTTCTCTCTCTCTCTCTCTCTCTCTCTCTCTCTCTCTCTCTCTCTCTCTCTCTCTCTCTTCTCTCTCTCTCTCTCTCTCTCTCTCAATTCAATTCAATTCAATTTAAGGAGCTTAGTTGGCATGACGTTCATGTACATAAATGAGATAGAAATAAAGTAAAATAAAATGAAATAAACTGCATATTAAATACATAGATTCATCACATAGCATATTTCTGGACAGTAACAACAATAACAGTGATGATTACAAAAAGAAGAAAAGTCAAAGAAGAGTTTACAGAGTTGATGTGTTTCTTAGATTATGGCATGACATCACCATGACATCATCATGACATCACGTGCTGAGCACAGAGTTCTGCTGTTTCAACATTTTCCTCAAGCAGGAGACACATTTTTTCGTTCATACTGAGATTTTGAAAGTTCTCTGTTCTTTCAGAGATTTTTGAAAAGTATGTGTGCCTGATGTGTTCATACTTGGTACAGAAGATATGGTTCTCTCTCTCTCTCTCTCGCTCTCTCTCTCTCTCTCTCTCTCTCTCTCTCTCTCTCTCTCCCTCACATACTAAACCACCATCCAGTGCTTTTCATGTGATTCCCCGTCAGTTAGACCGGACTCCCCGCTGCCAGTCCTTGACGGTTCTTCCGAGGTTTATTCATCTCGTTCTTTTAATAACTTTATTTAAATTTAAGAATTTGTGAGCACTGTGTGGTTCTGGCTGCCTCTTAAAGTTGATGCGTGGTAACGTAGAGTCAGGGAGGCGCTCAGCAGAATCTCAAAATCTTAATGATGGACATGGATTTTTGTAACATGGATTTTTGCGAGACAATACTGTTGACAACTTATCTCACTTCTACTTCAGTTAGTGATTCCCTAGATTTCCCAGAATGACTCACAGAGAATGGGGCTCTCTGTGCTTTATACATGTAGGTGGAGAGAGTGATAGCATATTAAGTTTTTGTTGAGAAAAAGTGAGTCGAGAGAGAACAATGTCGTACCCGATTGTTCAAATTACAAAAAAAAAAAAAGTTGTATTTCACGCGCTACTGATGACAGATCCTCAAACATGCAAGCTGTAGCTGCATTGCATTCTGGTCTATTAAGGCTGCTGTCAGTGGAGAAATTGGATGGATTTTCTCCCTGTATGATCGTTGAACGCGCGTGTTCAATTATGTTGTGGATTTTTCCTTTAATGCTCTAAGTCTTTGTTCCGTAGATGTAATGGATCAGATCGCTACTCGGTATCAGCCAATAGTATTGGCTTCAGTCTGCAGTCTTCTGCAGTGAAGAGTAGTTACAGGAACTAGAATTTATAACCTCCTCCTCTCCTTGTCTCCTTTCCTCTCTCCTCTCCTCTCCTCTCCTTGTCTCCTCTCCTCTCCTCCCCTCCTCTCCTTTCCTCTCCTCTCCTATCCTCTCCTTGTCTCCTCTCCTCTCCTTGTCTCCTCTCCTCCTGTCCTCTCCTTGTCTCCTCTCTCCTCTCCTTGTCTCCTGTCCTCCTCTCCTCTCCTTGTCTCCTCTCCTCTTTCCCCTCCCCTCTCCTCTCCTTGTCTCCTCTCCTCTCCTCTCTCCTCTCCTTGTCTCCTCTCCTCCTGTCCTCTCCTTGTCTCCTCTCCTCTTTCCTCTCCCCTCTCCTCTCCTCCTCTCTTCTCCCCCTCCTCTCCTCTCCTGTCCTTGTCTCCTCCTCTCCTCTCCTCTCCTCTCCCTGTCTCCTCTCCTCCTCTCCTCGTCTCCTCTCCTCCTCTCCTCCTCTCCTCTCCTTGTCTCCTCTCCTCTCTCCTCCTCTCTTCTCCTTGTCTCCTCTCCTCTCCTTGTCTCCTCTCCTCTCTTGTCCTCTCCCCTCTCCTCTCCTCTCCACTTCTCCTCTCCCCTCCTCCTCTCCCCTCCTCTCCTCTCCCCTCTCCTCCTTTCCTCTCCTTGTGGGATGAGGAAGTAGTACCGCTGCATTCATATGATCTACCTTTTACTACTGCTACTTTATTAGCAGTGTTAATGTGGCTGCAGCTGAGTGTCTTTGACCTGTGTGATCTCTGCTTATTTGCCGTTAAACTGCCTATGCCAGAGAAGCTGTATTTCTTTTGTCTTTGAATCGTTCTTATTCTGCACCTATCCCGCCATGTAAATTTTCAATTTGAAGTTGCAACCTGCGAGATCGGTGGCTTCTGCTGCTGCTCATCCTAACTCCCCAGTTCCCTGTTTATTCCAAACAAACCCCTGCTGCCGCTGGAAAGCTAAAGCGGATCACCTGCTGTGCACCAGAGGAGACTTCCTGGGAAAGACTGCTGGGTATTCAGAACAGCAGATGTAAGAGCTTTCATGAACTGGGTGTAGTTTGAAATAATAGTGGCTGATATGGTTTTAATTTTATATCATGATGTTTTTTTCCCACAGCACAGTTGAAGTCAGTCTGTCAGTCAGTCAGGTAACGCTTAGTGAGATGCTGTATAAATTATGGACTGTATTGGAGTATATTATGGTATACTTGTTTTCTGGTCATGTCATTTGTAAAATATTATGTACAAGAACCCTGCGGGAATACCTTTTTTTTTTTGCCAAGGATCTCAACAGTGCGGTTACTTTAACATTTTGTTAATTTAAGGGCAGGTATCACAATTAATTAATCTGACTTATGTTTTTTTGGAACATTCATATACACTTCTGGATCAAACTGAAAGAAAAAAAGCATACATTATTCACACACAATCATGTTTTGTCTTCAGTTGCAGACGCAGTATTAGAGCTGGGCGATATGGTTGAAATCAATATCGCGATAATTATAAGGATTTTTCTCGATATCAATATATATCACGATATGGTTCATGTATGCAAAATCACGTTAAATAATCAAATGAATGTTCATCTCATTGAACCAAACGGTAATGTTAGGTGTGATGTCAAACAAAACAGAAATATTCAAATAATATTCCTACCATACCTCATTTTATCAGAGTTTTTAAGTAAAATTAGCTTGTCATCATTAATTTAGACAGAAGAAATGTATGTCATGATATTAAAATATCTTCATATCATCACGATATGATTCCACTGAAAGACGATAAACGATAATATTGAATTTTATCGCCCAGCCCTACGCAGTATGGACAAATCTAAACCATGGCACAGATTTCTACCTATGTATTGTTTCTATTGGTCTACCACTAGGTTGTATCACTACAGTGTTGTATCAATTGGCGATAAAGAGTATCAAAATTCATATTCATATGACAGTGTTGCGGATCATCACTTTAAGCGAGAGAAGGAACACCCTTCGAAACCTGAGTGGGTACGTTTTCCCTCGACAGTCGTTGCAGGCTGATTTATTTTGCCGTACGCCATCTTCCACGGCTCTCGTGTCGAGCCTGCCTCTCTCTCTCTCTCTCTCTCTCCCGCTCTAACATCTGATCCACCTGGCTGTTTGACAGCTGTTTGCCTTCGCAGACAGTTGATAGAGATGTATCAGCGCCGTCATCTCCGCGCCGCTCCGGGATTTGTCAGCTAAGCCAGTCAGACTAAGCTCACTGTTACTCACTACTCCGGGGTGGGGGGGGGTGGGGGAAGCTACTCTCTTTCCCCGGCGGTAGATAACGCTTCTGTTATCGTCGCCCGCAATCGGCGAGCGAGTTTCGGTTTCTCCACCCCGTTCGGCAAAGGGCTCAGGACCCCTTTCTCCACCCCCCCGGTCTAGACTTAAAAGAGGGGAATCTGTTGGGAGGTCGATGGGTATCACAGGGACTGGGGGGGGGTGATGAAAGGGATGCTGTGTGGAACAGCCGGATGGGAGTGGTCGGTGGTTTTCCTCCAGTAGATGGCACACCCTGATTATCGAGACCCGACTGGCTGTGTGTGTGTGTGTGTGTGTCTGTACCTTCCATTGCTTTATACTGACACTGACATGTGACATTTTCTCACACGCGTAGGAAATGTTTCGGGGCCCGGGGACTAAGCCAAAACCATTCATAATGCATTGTAACAAAATAATACTTTAGCGTCTATGGGGAATTCAGCCTGATTTGCTATCAGGACATGTACAGTTTATGCAGGACACCGACTGGATAAGACGTCAGACACAATCCCTCCCGTTCCCCTGCGTGTGTGAGAGTGTGTGTGATGTATGAGTCATCCCAGATACCTGCGTCTGGTATTATGACAGTCTGCTAAGCAGTGTTGACACAGACGCCATCCGTACCACAAGACCCCCGCTCGTCCGGCCTGCCAGGGAAAATGCCAAAACAAATACCACAGAAATGTCACTGCGTTTGAGACGAGACCCCTGCTTTGAAACGCACACACACACACACACACACACACACATATACACAGAAATATGCACAGTCACTCAAAAACCATAAGCACACACGGACGCACACACACTGGGACAGAGGCGACATTGTCATTTGTATACCCTTCATCACCTCATTTCTGGCAGCTGCCCCCATGTTCATTGTCTTATTGTGACAAATTGCTCTAAGTGTGCTGCCAAGCCCCTTAATTCGGCGCTAATTGCCCAATTAGGAAGTTGTTCTGCCTGAGTTTCCCGGTCCCCTCCCTCAGCCGGTTGATATTTTAAGTTCACCGTATTAAGCAGGAGCAACAACCGGCGTCGGAGAGTCATTCACTCGTTGAGAACCTAGGCTTGTATCATTGCAGTGGGGTATTTTATCAGTGCCATTTGTATTCGTGTTTTTCCATTTGCAGCAGTTGGTTGGAGATTTTGGTCGGACACTTTTTGCCCTTTGCAAAGTCACACGGAGATGTAGTCTGCAAGCACTAGTTTTCAAAGTAGAGTTTCTCCCAGAAATGCAGATTATTAACTTGACTATACAGTACAAGGAGCTGGGTGTAACAGCAGGGCTGGAAGATAATTCAATATTAACGTTTATCATTTTTCAGTGGGATTATATTGTGATGATATGGTGATTTTGGGATATTGAGACGCACAATTCTACTGTCTAAACTGATGAGAACAAGCAGATTTTATTTAGCAACTCAGACAAAATGAAGTATGGTAGGAATATTATGTGAAAATTTCAATTTTAGTTTGACATCACACCAAACATTACCATTCGGTTCAATATGATGAACATTAATTCGATTATTTAATGTGATTTCGCTTATGTGAGCCATATCGTCATATATATTGATATCGAAAAAAATCCTTATGATTATCGTGATATTGATTTCAACCATATCGCCCAGCCCTATGTAACAGTATAGCGATCATTAGCTTTGCTCTTCTAATTATAGACAATAATAAGCAATTCTGAACCAAATCCAATATATATGATTATATATAGGAGGGGGACAAATTAGCAGAACCACCACATTAATAAGGACCTTGACTTCGAGGCAACTACATCACAATTCTACAAAAGGCAGCTACACAGATGACTCATTAAGTAATTAGCAGTATGTATCAGCTTCAAAAGAGGAAAACATTAGGCAACTAACTAGTTCCAAAGAGGCCAAGTATGTGATTAGAGTTGCAGCTGCAGCAGTCACAACAACTGCAAAGTTATTTATTGTGGCAAGGGGGAGAGTCTGGAAAACCACGACAGCATATAAACACAGACAAACTGCATCTGCAAAGAGGAACAGCGGCTGCAAGTTGAAGCTCGCTGACAGACAGAGGGACACGTAACAGGATAGATGAAGAACACCACAAAAATCTCTCAAGTCTCAAGAAAAAACTGTACATCATGAGCTTCACAAAGCCGCTATTTATGGCAGGGCTTTCATTCACAAATCGCTTGTGCGTAAGGCCAACACACAAAGACTCATAACCCGGTGTAAGGAGTTCAAAACCTGAGGCCTCGAGCAATAGATGAAAGTATCTCGTCTGATGAGTCATCTTCCATCCTTTCACCCTTTTTCCTCCATTCAGATGGCTTTACATCTTGAAAAAGTGAAAGGATTCCTTCAACCCACAGTGTCTGTTGCCAACCGGTGAACATGGCGGTGGATCTGTGATGGTGTAGCGCCATCGGCTGGGAGTCAGTAGGTCCAATGTTTTTTTTTTTTGCGTGCGAGCCAAGGAATATGAGGCCATTTCACAGGACCACTATTCTCACGATGTTCTCATATTCCAAGTCAAACTTCCTTCCATGGCCCCAGCCAGCAGATCTAAACATCACTGGAACCTTTATGGGAAGTAGATGCACCTCCTTCATCCCCCACAGAACCAGAGTCTTTCCTTCTTGAAGAAAGCTCCAGTATCCTCTGCACACAGTTCAGGATGCAGGATGACAGCAGGACCAGGAGGACTGAAGCTGTTCTGAAGGCAAAGGCTGGACCTGCTCCTTATTATGTAATCGTTGGGTATTTCCATTATTTTTTCCACCCTCTGTAGAAGAGGTAGAAGAAGCTTAATTGCCTGTCTACTCCTAATTCCTTTTTTTCTTGGGGGGGTCATCAGCAAAATTTCTCTTTCTCTCTCGGGCGTCCTTGGCATTAAAAGCCCTCTTCGCAGAATAATACTGCTACTTGAACACTGCTCTTAACAAGACAATTTCCAGCTTCTTGGCTTCAAAGCTGTCATCGCCCATAATGCTTTATCTGTCCAATACTCTTCCTTTGTCATCGTAAATTAGATACAGCTTAGAGCTTAGATCATACCATGTCCTCCCTCCTGCAGGTTATTGTATATTTCCACCATTATCTCTCCCATGCAGGCTATGCTGCGGTATGTTTTGCTCCCGAACTTATTTCTTCCTACTTACCCCCGCTCTGCAGGATATTGTATATCTCTCACTGTTGTCTGCACCCAATCTCTGCCTCACAGGAGAACTCTATTTTTGTCTGTAACTTAGTTCTCCCTGCATCCTCTCCCCCTACAGGATATTGTGTGTTCGTAATTGTATTCCTTTCTCCGTCTCCTCGTTGCACACAGGATTTTATCACTGCTGTCACATGAAGATCTTCTAATTGTGTGTTTCTGTCTTTTTTTGCTTGGATTAAAAGTTGACATGGCCGTCTATGGCCGTGTGTCAGTGATTTTCCTGTCCTAAGGGCCCATGGGAATTATTCAGAAATGCATGAGCACCACAGAGGATAGGTTTTTTTTTTCTCAATTTCTGAAATGTAAAATTTTTGGGATTGTGTTTTTTTTGGCCTACTCTTTCCCCCTGCAGAATATCCTATATAATGACTCCCTGCCGTCCCGTATCAGGGGTTCTTCAAACTTTCTTCAGCTTGGAACCCTAACTTCCGAAAATTCGGTCTCTTGGGAGTGAAACTCATAAAACATTATGGGTGAAAACAGTCCCATTGCCCATTTTGGGTCGAGAGTGTACGTCTCTTGATGTATTTTTTGGTTTCTGATCTATTTGTATTTTGTCTTCCAGGATATTCTACGTGTCTCATGACTCCCAGGACCTGAAGATCTTCAGCTACATCGCCAGAGATGGACAGAGCAACGTCTTCCGCTGCAATGTCTTCAAGTCCAAGAAGAAGGTGAGCAAGAGAGCGTTCTTAACATCTGGCGTCCAGGTCGGGACACTGAAGCTTGGTCGGAGCTCGGTTGTTTTGACTTTATTTATTGAATATTCTTTTTCATGCATTGTTTACTGTAGGCCTAGCCTCGATATGATAGAGTTGCTTTCCTTGTTCTCATTGAGGGACTAAGGTTGGGGGACGTAATGTGGACGTTGCAAAGCCCTTTCTCACCGAACCTTTATGGGAAGTAGATTTCTACCTCCTTCATCCCTCACAGAACTGGAGGCTTTCCCTCTTGAAGAAAGCTCCAGTATCCTCTACACACAGTTCAGGGTGTAGGATGACAGCAGGACTAGGAGGACTCCTATTTGTGCCCTTTTGTAGCTGTTATTAAGGGCTTCAAAGGGCTTGGGTCTCAGTAGCACATGGTTGAGAACCACTCTGCTAGACGGTGTTGTCACCCAGACGATACAGAGGTAGAGGGGACACATTGGAATTCATGGGGATACTTGCTGACACCGCTCTGCCCTTTAGACACACAAGGCCAGAGAAGCCCTGTCTGAAAAACAACCCCCCGCACCCCCTCTGGCCTGACAATTTGAACTTGTCCTGACTTGAACCCTAAAGACTTCTTTCTGAACCCCAATCGAGCCCAATGGGTGTATCTTATTGCTAGTCTCGGGTTATCAACTGGGGGAAATTCGGCCTGACCTTTAGCCCATTGGGTCCATTTGGGTCCAGTTGGGTTTAGGCACAAATGCCAAACCCTAGATTAGATGCCAAAACCCCAGAATATCTCCGTCTGAGATATGAAACTCCTAGTGGATTTCTCATAAAGCGTTTGACATTTGATTGTTACCTAATAAATGCCAGGGACACACTACACAATTACTAGCCCGGTTACACTGGACGGAGTCTGCGCTAGTTTGGGGCGGTCGCACAGATGATCTTGTAGTGTGTGTGTGAGGCTTAAAGACTTTAATCTGTTGCCTCTTGATCCACTCAGGGCCATCGCCTTTATTTCAAACAAACATTTTCAGACTCCAAGCTGGGCAAGACTTGGCGTTCTCCTGTAGTGTGAGCTGGTCAAACAGCTTTAAGAATCGCCAATGAGAACAAGAGCAGGAAAAATGTGCAGGAAGCGTGAAAAGAAAAGAATGTTCCGCCTCCATGTCCGCTTTGTCTCCGTGTCGCATTAGTAAACGACTTTGTGTGGAAGATTTGCGAGATCCAACTCATTGTCAGACTGTGTTCCTGTACAATGACAAGATGAAAACCATCTGTGGAAGCCAGTGGTTAAGTGTATCATTATCCAATCTTTTCACTCTCTGCAAAGTCTTGTAGTAGTTAAGGCGATCCCTCCCACTCTCTTAAATCACTGTCTTTGTCTGAGTCATATCCCGACTCCCTGATGAGGAGACACATTGCCATCCAGCAGTACAATCGTCTCTCTCTCTCTCTCTCTCTCTCTCTCTCGACATTGTGTGCCTGTCACGGTGAAGGTTTGGGGGGGGGCGAAGTATCTTGAATTGTCAAGTTTTTGAGTGGTTGAGTTGCCGGGGAGCTCGGCAACAGAGCCCAGATGTGCGACAGAATTACTTAGAGATTGTGCTCCCGGTTTTCCACTTTAGCTGCCAATTCACAGGACTGGCGCTTAAGTTCAGGGGTTGGCTGGTTGAATCACACACTGCCTCATTATCTCTTATAGACAGACAGACACTGACACACACACGCGCACACACACACACACACACACATCCCAGCGAGAAGGCAGAATGGAAAGTGAAGCATACCAAGATTCTCTGGGGCAAGTTTGGCCCTGAGGCCATTAGGCAGGAAAGCACTTTGTGTGTGTGTGTGTGTGTGTGTGTGTGTGTGTGTGTGTGTGTGTGTGTGTACAGTCATACAGTGTGCTTTAGAGCATAGTGGTGATAGAGAGATGCGGGCAAGAGTTATAGAGTTATAGCCCATTTAATGCTGACTAGTTTACATTTCCCCAAACATTTTGCAAAGTATGCAGAATGTAATTAGATTTTTGAACATTTACTTGTTTTTCATTATTTTTAAAATGCAAACTTTATGGTGTCGAACCTAGCTTGAAATGAACTGCTGTCCCAACTAACAAAAACGGCCCAAATAAAAAGCAACAGATGTGAAAATAAAGTTTGCAAGGCGACATGTAGCAGAGGATAACTTAATGTACGTACTGATATGAAAACACTCAACTCAGCACAATGAATGCGAAAAAGGTGACTCCAATAATTTGTGGTATTTCAATCCAAGGTCTCAATCTCCGTCTCTACCATCAGAAATGATAGAAATGTTACTTTAACTAAATGGCGGCCATGTTTTAGTAGCTCATGCGCACACTTTACTAAGTCGTGGCCTCTGTGGAAGTTGTTTTTCACACCGCACAAGAATGAATAAACTCTCCCCTCCGCTATTGTAAAACCTTGGAAATCACACTTGCAGACCGCAGAAGAAGAGAGAGAGCAGAGAGAGGAGAAAGATAGGAGACGAGAGAGCGGGAGGGAGCGAGACGGAACAATACCAACAAGACAAGAAAAGAGAACGTAAAATTCTTGGCATAATGAAAAATGTATGCATATATATGTATATATCTCAGACATGAAATGAAAATGTCATCCAAAGTAGTGTGTGCGAGTGTGTTTTGACGTGCGGAAGGTTTCCCAGTGTAAGGAGAAGATTAAGCAGACTTTATTTCCCTCTTAACTACCAGCAGTGAAAGACTGGCTTCGCTTTAAATCACACTGGCATAAAAAGGCTTTACTGCCCTATCTGTTCTAACACCAAGACAGACTGTCTGTTTCTTTCTCGTTCTTTCTCTCTTTCTTTCTTTCTTTTTCTCCTCTCTCTTTTACGTCTTCCTCCAATCGACTGTTTAAAGGAGGCTAATGAATGACCCGGCCTCCATTGAGTACACTTGAAGTGAGAGTGATAGACCAGGGGGTATTCATCAGAGTAGACAACACTGCCTGGGCTGAGCGGTCACTGAGTGTGTGTGTGTGTGTGTGTGTGTTGTGTGTGTGTCTGTGTGTATGTTTGTTTTGGCCTTAGAAAATGTCTATAATCCCCTAAATTGAGTGCATTTTGTCCATCTTTGCTTTGAAAGAGGCTGTTTTAGGTAAGAGAGTGAAAAAGTGGCTCAGAGTGGATCTGAGCCAATTGAACATTGAAGGGAGGTATGCTTGGATGTGGCAATTCTTAGTATTTATGGTGATTTTGGTACTTGGAGGTGTGAAGTAATCGCAGTAAAAAAATTGAATCATATTGCTATGCCATTTCCCCACAGTTAGCAACTATAAAACAAGCCAGTCAGATTTTGCTCCAGTATCTATGTAGACACTGGACTGTCTGAAATCAACCCATCAGCGCTAAGAGGAGGGCGGGCCTTCCAGAATGGCGAGCCAATCAGAGCAGTAGCTCATTAGCATAAGAAGCTGCTTATGTAAAACAACCTATTTTCTTGTAGGTGGGAAACAAACACTGGGAAGTGAATAGCTAAAGCTATAACTAAACTATTTTTACTGAAAAAAACTTAACAGATGTATTTTATAGACACCAGGTAATTATATAGAATTGCTGAAAAAGCAAATGATACCCCTCCTTTAACAAAGTGTAATAATATACAATAAAACAGCATATGCCTACACACTGAAGAAGCAAAATATTAGGATTGCCTATCTCGTATTGAGTTGCACCTCCTTCTGCACAATCCATGTCTCAGTTGTCTCAAGGCTTAACAACCCTTTGGTGAATTTAATAGTAAGTTTATGTGTTTGTACGGCCTTGTGCGTGTGAAACAGACCCATGCTGACCTAGCAAAATCATTTCACCGCATGTTTTCCATGGCAAAGATCACACATTTTATTACACATACATATAAGAATAAAAACTTGAGAGCGAAATCCAACAGTGTCTCTTAAACAGCAGTGAGTGAGTGAGAGAAAGCTGGACTCACCAACGATGGCAGAACCTCTTCACCTCCTCCACCTCCACCACACACTGAGAAGAAGACATGTAGTTCACTGACATCACCTTACAGGATTTCTGGGTAATGAAGTCCTCCAAATTCAAAGAACAGTTGCCTCTCACTGCCATTTGGGGCCGCCAGTGTGCAGAGTTGCGTAGCGGAGCTTTCTATTCAAATCTTAACACATTTGTACGTTGTGCTCTGCTGCTTTTATGTTGAGTATGAGCAAGCGATATGTTTCTACAGATGGGAAGGGTTATGGAAAATGCAATGGCTCATGTAGACAGTAGTTCTGTTGCACTATAGTCATGGTAGGTTAGGTAATACAAATCGGCTGCCAACCCTCTTGAAGTTTTGAACATTTTCTTGTGCTACAAAATTTTTTATGTCCTTTTTTCCCAGTGAGACAATATAGCCCAAGTAAGTAAAATTTTCCTCCTCTCAGAATCTTACACTTTCACATCAGTGGGTATTTATGGGTATCAGAAGTATTTTGCGTAGATTTTACTCCAGAATTCCCAAATTAATCTCTTGTGAACTAATTTGGCAGCACAATATGTGCGTGCGTATAGTGAAACCAGCCCGGCCGTAGACCATAGCGTGTATTAGTATACTTGTCATGTGTTGTATTTGCCTCACAGCCGGGACATCATTCCATCCTCCCTCTAATCTTTATCCTATATCTTCACCAATGAGGCGGTACCACATTAACAAGCCAAGCGTGAACAGAGACACACATTAAGATAAAGATGCCGGCGTAAAACCTGGATACGGCCTTTTAAACCTGATAATAGACTACACCGCATGGACATCACTTTTTTTTTTTTTTTTTAATTGTACTGATAGGTGACACGATTCTTGTGCTAGGAGAAGTTCCACAACACTATTACTACGATTAAAAAAAACAAAAAGAAAGAAAAAATGAATGGGCGTCAATGGGGAAAAATGCCCAGTTTTTTCATCCAGAGTCTTTTTCAAGATTTTCAAGCTGTATCAGTGACATGAGATCTTCAACCCCGATAATGAGAGCGATAAAGATTCATCTGCCGTCTACAGCTGGTTAATGAGAGAGAGATATGGTTATTGCCTCAAGTGTTAATGGATCTCTCTCCATGGGTGGATGCCCTCCAACTATATACTGTCATTCAGTGTCTGCTAGTTTGCAGTGTGGCGGGCCGTAATCACAAAAATTACCAAGGTCATGAGACTCAAGTGTGTGTTTTCTTGACTTCTGAGGTGCAAGTGCTGACTTTGGATTAGGATGCGTACATAGATAAGGGAAAGCACACACTCAACAATATGTCTTTTCTGAATTAGACTTAGCATTTTATTTTCCCTTCAGAGCCAACACTGAAAAAAATGGCCCAATTTAAAAAAAAAAAAAAAAGTTATATTTTTCAGCATGTGGTCTGCCTTATGTACACATATTCCTTGCTCAATTTTGGGATTTATATATATATATTTTAGCACAGTGGAAAATGATCTCAGATACCACTTTTTTCTTGGCTGTGAGGACTCGATTCATTGACTTTGGATTAGGCTCTGATTCGAGAAAATGTCAGACAAACATCATTCATCCCCAGCCTAAATGAACTGCAAATGAGCTGTAGCACTAAAGATTGAAATTCATCGAATATAAGCCGAGGCTAGATAACATATTTAAGGAAAAAGTAACACCACTGCACTTGGGTAAAGCTCCACCATCAGGCATAATCCAATTTGAGGACTTCAAGTACTAGTGAGTAAAAAAACATTCTCTGCTGGCCAGAACTCTCTCATTCCCAACCATGCTGAACGCTGAAGTAGCCCCATCCCTCTTCAGCTTCAGCTCTCTATAGCAACATTTGTCGCAGTATAGAGGCTACAGTCACATATTGTTCAGTTTGAAAATGTCACTATTATAAACTGAGGCACAATTCTCTATTGTGCTTCTTGGAAAAAAAAAAAAAAGAAAAACATAAAAAATGTAGACGGCCATGACCTTGGTGTCCTCAGCGGCGGTTACGGCCTTGTAAGTCCAATCATTTCAGGTTCATAGACTTGCAGCAGATTGTAAAGATGACGATAACTCCCCCTGACGCTGATCCAGCATCAGATGTTTTTTGTTCTGTTTTCATCAGGTTGAGTGATATCTAGTGTAAAGCAGAATTCCACTCGGATTTAAGGATTTACACAGTGGTCTGTCCTTGATCATAAATCAAATCAAGATCTTCAGCTCCATTCACAGTGAATTGGAACATGTAATGTGGGTTTCAGTAAAATTTATCTCCATTATTTTTAACATCTTATCACATCTTGTATTTTTACCATGGCACAAATGATCAAGAGGCAAATTGAGGTCAGTTAGTCAGGGATCATTTTGTCAAGGTTTGCGACACTCGAGGAAAATGATGTCTGTTCTTTATTGGGCAGTATAACTAATTAAATGAAGTAAATTGTCTTATTGTGAAAATTCAACTTTGACTATGACTCTCAAACCTTAGCTGTGAATCTTCACCCTCGGCAATTTTTTATTCACTGTCACATAGAAACTGAGCGGAACGCTAGAAAAGCCATGGGCTGTCACCATTGCTCGTTGAGATTTGAAATCGAAATTTCACACTGTCTCTGGTCTCATCCTTCCAAGACTTTTCCTAAATATTTGGGCTTTAAAGGCCATTTGTGGCCATAGTAATTCGAGGATGCACATACCTTTTAGAGCAGTAGTGACAGTGAAATGGTTTTGGGATGAAGATGATCGGGGATATTCTTGTTAATCAGAGTATGAACAGACACCTGAGACTCCTCAAGTCCGCCACAGAACAGCAAGAAGAATTTCCAATGCACCTCGCACAGCTCCACTTTCTGCACCCACGGTAAAACCTGGGATTGCGTGGTTTGGAGCAGACAGCTTATGTAAAACCCAGTAGACTGCCTTTGCTGAAGGCTCTAACGGAGACAGCAGGTCCAACTCGTCATGCAAAACCAAAATCGTCAAAGATTGTCATCTTTGTTAGGGTAGCGAACAGGGTTCAAAAGTCAGGCCTTCCTATGCATTTATTCCTCGAAAACCATAAAATATGTGGCAGTAGAGAAGACAAATATGTCATTTTTATTGTCGGAACAGGAGGATTTATGACAGCCTCAGAAGGAAAGAGACAGGAAAAGGAGAATTTTGACATTGGTGTTAAAGGGGAGTGCAGCGTGGGACTGGACAGAATCTTGTTTGATTTGGTATTGTATTTCTTGCTAAAGTTTAGGCAGCTGTATCCATATCAGATGACAAAGTTGGACAGATCTAGCAGGCTAATCCCTCACACCTTTGGGAAAAGTCAAACCTTGTATGATTGGCTGTAAGATTGACCAATCGCCAAGCTAGATTGCTCTCATAGGCACTTCCTTCTACGAGCTTTTTGCTTGTACAGTTCATCAGACCTTGCTTAGCTCTCTGACTTGGAAAGACAGTATTTTCACAACAAAGACATTCACTGAACTAGAGCTGTAACTATTGCTTTGTTTGAGCCGAGCAACTCAGTCTTGTCAGAGGGAAAAGTTGGATGCGGCTCAACATTTGGGCAGCAGTGCTCCAACTTCTTCAGCCAAACACAAATGAAAAACTTGATTTATTTAGCGCTTTTGTCGTGCAGTCTGGACAAAATAATCATGGAATACGTTCTTACTTTACTCTTCGACATGAGCGGTGGTTGATTTATCTTGGTATTGATTTGTCTTACCTTGCCCGTGATATATCCGCTTTGGCTTGAGTGACCGGCGAGATAAATCAAGCCCACTTCTAGCGGTATTTTACTCGATGTGTGGGGGATTTATATCCCAAAGCGGATGTGTTCAAATATAGTGTGCCCAGGTGAAGCTCCAGGAGCAGGCCTCTGCCTCCCAACCAGGGACCAATGAGCGTTGACATTGAAGGGCGCTGATGTAAAATGGCATAAGGCTATTTCCAGACACGCTGATAATAAGGACATGCACTTTGCTCATATCGCTCTGGACGCGGCCTGTTTAAGACCATTGGGCTTATAGCCTTTCAACACTTCTCATATAATAACCCTATCTCAGTTTAATGAGCCCTCTGTCTTCAGCTTTCTTTTTTTCCTTTCACTATAGCTCTCTCGCTCTCTCTCTAGGTCTCTGTTAAGGAAGCGGTATACTTACAATGAAGCTGAACTTGTTGCATACAAATGTGCGTGTACTTGTTATTACGTTATACTTCATATTGTTGCTTTACTGACACACAGATGTTAGTACGGAGATGTAAACACGGGCAATCTCCACCTAGGTCTCTCGCCCTCTACCGCTCCAGCGTCTCTCTCTCTCCACTCCTCGCTCACTGCTCAGTCCTCGGTGAAGTCACGGTCGCACCTGAGCCTCGTCGGCGCTAACGACCGTCTGGGAACCCGCAGCCGTAATGCCCGCTAATTGGCAGGCAAAATGCCCCGTGCCAGCACAAAGGAGCGGCAATTACACAGGCTCAGCCAGTCATTATGACAATGGACCCCGCCGATTGACTGTCTCCTTCACTTTTGTGCCACCTTTGTCGGCTTATTGACTGTACACAGTGAATGTGTCCCCAACACAAGTGGGAGGGAGAGTGTGTGTGTGTGTGTGTTTTTTGTACTTCTGTCCTTGTGAGAACCAGTTAGGGAGGTGATTTTTGTTAAGTGAGGTAATTTTGTCCCATCCGCACTCCTTCAAGGGGTGAGGTTTGGGTTTAGGGTTGAGATTAGAATTATGATGAGGTAGATTATGTAGTCAACAGGTCCTCATAAGGATAGAAGTACAAGTGTGTGTGTTTGTATGATGTACCCTCACTTGGGGCTGGGCGATATGGTTGAAATCAATATCATGATAATCAGGATTTTTCTCAATCGATATATATCACAATATGGTTCATGTATGCAAAATCACGTTAAATACTCAAATTAATGTTCATCTCATTGAACCGAATGGTAATGTTAGGTGTGATGTCAAACAAAACAGAAATATTCAAATATAATATTCCTACCATACCTCATTTTATGAGAGTTTTTAAGTAAAATTTGCTTGTCATCAATTTAGACAGCAGAAATGTGTGTCACGATATTAAAATATCTTCATATCATCACGATATGATTCCACCGAAAGACGATAAACGATAATATTGAATTATCGCCCAGCCCTATGGTGAGGTAGATTATGTAGTCAACAGGATAGAAGTACAAGTGTGTGTGTGTGTGTGTGTTTGTATGATACACCCCCGCTCTGTACGCGGCCTGCAAAGCGAGCTAATGGTTCAGAAGAGTCACCGAGGCATCATGAGTTCATTACACCCCACTTATTTCACACACAGCCCATCCATCGATTAGTACTTGTTTTGCTCTGATAAAATCTGCCTCAGTACACAATTGTTATTCCTCCCTGCAGTCCCATTCATTTCCTTGAGGCAATCAAAAGCGTTTGATGAGCATCGGGGGGCCGGCGGTGGCCTAATGATCGGAGCGGGTTAGCCGGTGATCAGGCAGTCGCCGGTACAGATTCCCCCCCCCCCCCCCCCCGACTGGAAATCAAACAATTGTCTAACTTTCATCCGGGTCAGACGGCACACCTGCTGGAACGACAGTTAATGAAAGGAGAGCGGGATAAATATGCGGTAGCGTTTGTTGTAAATCCCTCCGCTGCGCTACAAACACCCTGTGTACACCCGTGCGATGGCTGCGGAAGGTGCGATGGAGGGATGGAGCGAACGTGTAAACACAGGGGGGAGAAGAGAAAGAGGGATGAAGGAGCTTGCAAACAGAGGAGAGAGGAGGGGGGGGAAGGCTTTAATCAGAACTAAACTCCCCTGCTGTCCTCCCCTTCTTGTTTACCCCCGCTTTTTTTTTTTTTTTTTTTTTTTTTACTCGATTGCATTATATTCCCCTTTGTCCCTTCCTCTCTGCCGGCGCCAGGCTTTTTTCCGCTTTCTGAGAGGATGCCGAAAGCGCCCGGCAAAGCCCTCCGCGGGTAATCGGGGATAAATAATGTGGAGAGGCTTTTGATTAGGCTTCATCGTATAGCCGCTGAGAGGGGATGCCCTGTTGCTGGCATCCAGATTACTGGCAGCTTGCAATACAGAGAGGACAGAGAGAGAGAGAGAGAGAGGCGGTGCATTTATTCAGTTGAATTGACTTAGCGGAAGAGTGATGGGGAGAAAGAGGAGAGAATTGGAGAGTGCAGACAGAGATGGTGAGAGATGTCCAACTTGAGAACTGTTTCACATTATTAGAGATATAGACCGGCTGTGCAGATGTGTCACAAATCTCCTATCAACCGCTGCTGGCTCCATCACGGCGGTCCACTGGAGAACCGGCTGTGGTGCAGGTAACGTCTAAATATATAACAACTAGAGTAGAAAGAGAGAAATGCTGAAAAGATTGCTGTGGTGTGGCTGTGGATCCATTCAGCAGGGATGGATGGATTCTGACTCCTTGTAATGGAACTGATGGAATCTGTTCTAAATCGATTCCGATCCCAAATGAAAATCGACGCAAAAATGTAAGTTTTACGCCCGTTGGCATTCAACCAATGAGCCTTGAGCTTCTCCCTCCACCCTCCCCACTTGTTATGAAATGGATCAGACTGAGGCAATCAAACACAGATTAGTACAGATAGGACTAAATCAAAATGACTTAATTACAAATTTGTTCAAATGAAACGTTTTCCTCGATTCCAGAGTTTGGAGTCAAGATTGCAGCAGGAGTCGACTCCAATTCCGTTTCTTAGTAGAATTGATTCTCAGAATCGACATAATGGAATCGAGAATCGACTCTTTTGGAGTCCACTCTCCATCCCTACCATGCAGTAAGGTATAAGTAAAAAGGGAATAGTCTAATAAGGTAGATTTATTTCCAACTGTAGGTGTCTGTTACACAAGAAACTCATGTCTTTAGCCCTCGGCCCTCTGGTCTTAGTCTTTACTCACTGACTTTGAGAAGAGTCAGCTCAGGTAAACTGAACAAACAGCTGGTTGTTAGCTTCGGTTTATCTAAACACACAATTGAGCAGATGTGTCAGTGGCAATGACAGTGGCAGTGGGTGTGTTACATCACCTGAAAGCCCTCTATTGGTGATTATATTGTATAGTACATGTATTCAAACCAAATAATAGTCTCAATATGGTTGTGAATGTATCCACTGCTCTTGGAGGTTGTTGGAAATTGACATTTTGTATAGGCTCGCTGATCAAGAGTCATGCCAGTAAAGAGATTTAACTGAGACAGAGCCAGATACACATACAGGGGAGGGGGAGCAAGAGAGATAAACCGCACAGCAGTGTTTTTGAGTGTGTGTTTTCTAATCAGCCGGCCTATGAGTCAGGGGAGCCCGGAGCGTGGGCGTTTGCACTGTATACAATAACCCAGGCATCTGCTCTCATCCCCCCCCTGTACAGCCCGCCTCTGGAAAGCAGACTCTCAGGAAAACACACGCATTTACCGCCAGGCAAGAAGACATGGTGTGGGATGGGGGAAAAAAAAAAAAAAAAAACCCAATGGAGGGGTCCACGGAGAGGAGGATAATAGAGAGATGGAGGAGGTGTCGAAGGAGAGAGAGCGGGATGATGATGATGGGGGGGGGTCTGGAGAGGAAGCGAGGGAGGAAAAGACAAGAGAGAAAGATGGGTAGTGCAGAAAACAGAAAACACCTACACATAACCTAGCAGACATTTACATTCTTGAAAATTCGTGAAAATTCTGCCAATGAGAGATTTGTGTGTTTATGCATATGAGGAGTCAGTGGTCAGACATATAGATATCTAAAAAGCCTGTTTTGATGTTTCTTTTAAGTCCTAGACCAATTTCCCCTCCAGGGACAACACAGTGTGTCTCATCTTATCTTGACAACAGTGGAGCGATCTGCCTTATCCACCTTGTTCCAAGATATTGACACTTGTTTCTGGAAAATTAGAAAAGGGGCGAAATGGCAGTGAGGCAGAGAAATCCGTTAAGAGCAGTCAGAGAAAGAGAGAAAAGGTGAGAGTTATAGAGAAAGAGGGAGATAGCGTAACAGTGACAACAGACAGACAAATCCGGAGACCCTTGACCAACTCCCTGATATGAAATTTCATATTTGGCTTCTCAAATATAGGTGATTTCATGTCACTAAAAGACCGGAAACCACCTCAAAGAATGAGTTTTCCTCAGTGAGTTTGAATTCCCATGCTACTGCAACACTGGACCAAAACACACCTGGAGCTCGGTTACTTGCTGCTTTATTTTCTTCCCTTGCCTTGTGCTCGATTCTCTCGGGCGTTGCTGGTCTCTGGTCAGATCCAAGTCGCCTTCTGGTCTTGAAAATCAGTTTTGACAGCCAAATTGTGGCTATAACGGGCCTGAAAGTTGTGCATTGTGCCCCTTTTAGCCTAAGTTAGTCCAAATTTGAAAATATGAAATAAATATAAAGATTTGAAGTATGTGAAATGTTTTTGGAAGCCATATCTAAAAAATATATAATCAGTGGAGCATTCAGGACTAATGTAAGCTGATAGTTTGGTGACCTAGATCTAATAATTTAGCGTATTTATATCGTCAGTCATCACTCATTGATACTCTTTGTCCCCAGGAATTGAATGGACATAGGTGGGTTTGGAAGTTTTCTAAAGTTTCTCAAGTTAAAACTTTTTAGAGGTGACCACATGATGTCAACACAGCAAAGAGGATTTGGGGTTCCATGCTGTGCAGGCAGCTCACAGGTTAGGGCAACAGCAACATCCAGTCGTTCTTGTTGGAAAGTTGCTGTTACTCTGATCATGAAGAGTCAGCATGGAGCAACACTGGCTGTTGTTTCAGAGCTGGACCTTAAGGACTGTTTACTGCCTAGTCACTGTGGAAAAATCATCAGCACAAAATGCGGTTGAGGCAGCGTTTCTGATTAGTGAAAATAAAGAAATGCGGTAGTGTGAACAAACCTCCGTACCGTAAGGGAAGTGAAAGAGAGTGTGCAGGGAGTTTTCTCAGCCCAAAGCCCAAAAAGCTTTCTGGACTGAGGCCAAGGCTTATAGCACTCTGGGATCTGGAGCCCAGTAGCACCTCAGGCCTATCCAAACCCAGACTCATTTTTTTTTTTTTAAGTCTGACACCCAAATGAATAAAGTGTATTACTGTCCCGATACTGGACCCGAGGCCAAATAACATTCCGGCACCGGTGCCGTGTCTCGGGCAAGTCTTGATACTGTTCCGGAGTCGGGATCCTTCTACTGTTCTCGTATTTTGGCCGCGCTTTAATAATGTTCTGCGGCTGTCTTTGCTCGTTCAGCCGAGATGAATAGTGTCTGGGAGGTTAGGCTTCGGCGCTCTGAAACGAAATCTTTGCTGCCTCTCCTCCTCCTCCCGGCCTCTCTACTGTGTGACAAACTGGACATGAGAGGGGCTGATAGCGGACCCAAGTCGCCCCCCCCCCCCCCCCCCCCCCCCCCCCGTTGTTTTCACCTGACCTGCCTTTTTCAGAGCAGTGCACGCGGCGAGAGAGGGGCGAGATAAGCAGACAACACATGCTGCCAAACCCCCAGCTCTACTCCACTGAAGCAAAAATAGAAATTCTGTGAAATGTTCATACGTTTTGCTTTTACAGCTTTTACATTGGCTGTTCTAAACACCCGGCGTCTGGTAGCGCTTTCCTGGGGAAAAAAAAAAACAGGAGTGACCGGGGAAGTGATGCGTTTTACATTTCCGGTTTGTTTGGAATAAACAGAAGAAGAAGAACTGGGTAGCATGAGCAGTGATAGCCACCATGGCTGAACAGACAAAGAAAAGAGAAACTCAAACTGCATCAACAGAAAAAATCCAAGGAAAAAGACGTCTCAGTGCTGGACACACTGTTTGATTGACAGGGAAGTGCAGTGCAGTATCCCAAGGATTACCCGTCTTAACTCTTTCTTCCCCCCCCCCCCCCCCCCCCCCTCCTCTCCCACAGAGCCAGGCCATGCGCATCGTGCGGACGGTGGGCCAGGCGTTCGAGGTTTGCCACAAACTCAGTCTGCAGCACACGCAGCAGAACGCAGACGGACAGGAGGACTGCCACAGCGAAAAGAACGACTCCTCCATCACAGGTACACACACACACACACACACACACACACACACACACACTGAGAGACACATGCACCTCTTTGCCTATTGCATGTAAAAGTTAATTGCTCTCGCTCTGCCCCCGAAGAGGAACTGTTGGAAAATTGGATGTAGTGATGGATGCTCACCGCTTGTTACAGCTCTATATTACACCACGGCAGGAACAGTAGGCTGCACTAGTGGAAGAACAACAGTATGCAAGATGAATGCTAGATGTGGGACTTCTGCCACGGCTCTTACTCTTCAAAAGAATTTGCCGTTTTGTCTTTTTTTTTTTTTTCCCAACAAATCACTTTGTCTAGTCGGGAACAGCACATATTGCATTACTTCAAAGTGCGGTGTGTGTTGATGAATGGGGGAGGGGGGGGGGGGTCTGTCACAGCCTTGCAAGCTCCTTTTAAGGTGCATGAATCAAACAAGAAAATGAAAAGAAATCGGCTACTTTTGAAGAAGAGATTTTTCATCCTTTCACCACACTGTTTAAAAAAAAAAAAAAACGAAGTATTTTACTGTACACCGGGTTCCCACCGGAAGATGTATTCCAGACAGAGAAAGTCAGGGAATGAGGTAGATTTCTCTGGGGGAGTCAGGAAATATCGGGGGCCATTTCACAAACTTCACTTTACGGGAAACTTTTTTCACACGTTCATTACATTGGATGGAGGTAGAGGGAGCGGAAACCAGACTGTTTGCCCCAACATTAACAAACCAGGAAGGGAAGGCAGAATATTTTATGTCCCTCCACCATGGCACATAGTCTGTCTGTCTGTCTGTCTGTCTGTCTGTCTGTCTGTCTGTCTGTCTTTCTGCCTGTCTGTCTGTGAGTAGACACATTTTTGTGAACTCAATATCAATACATAATAGAATACTAACCCCTACAGTGCAGATGATCTGATTAGATTTTGGAACACCTTGCTGCAGCTATTTGCATATTAATGAGGACAAACTGATTTTCCTGAAACTACTATAGCTCCTTAATGCTATAAGATACAGAGTTCATATGAATACCACCCAAGTACGTTGACATAGAAATATTACCTAATGAATGCATTTATTGGCTTTGTTAATGACTTTATGTTTAGATGGTGGGACATTAGGCAGCTCAAGTGCTTCGACTTAGTTCTGAAAAGTCATGGAATTTTTAGATGATTATGGTGGGAACTTTGTATATAGTCCAAAAATAATCCAAAATGTGCAGTGGCTGCTTGAAAATGTGGATGTGCTGTAGATGACACATCCGTTTCAGTTCCACCGTACACAAGCACACTCTCTCTCTCTCTCTCTCTCTGGCCCACACGCCCACACACACTCCTCCTCACACCTCGAGATGTCCGCAGACAGCACAGGCAGGTTCTGCTGTATGCGCACTCCACCACACACACACACAGACACACACACACACGTTCCTCCAGAGCATGCCTGCATTGCCCCCCCCCCCCCCCCTCCGAGCCGGCGAGCGCGAGAGGCCACGGATGAGTCAACCGAAAGAAAGACGGCGCCGCGCTGGTGGGCCGAGCCGCTTTTATCCACTGCCTCGTTTCTAGATGGGATGGGATAGGGGGGAGGGGGAGCAGGGAGGGGGGGGTTCGCCTCTGGCCCGGAGACACGTGGGTCGAAGTGTGTGTGTGCGTGCGTGGTAAAAAGAGGGAAAGAGATAGCGGGTTGAACGTCGGGAGGACCATGCGGGATCTGCTCGTTCTGGGCCGCCCCCCCCCCGCCCCACACGGAGAGCTCGGGGCTGGGGGGGGGACATTATCTCCACAAACCCACCCCCCCACACCCCCGACCCCGTCCACCACCTCCAGCCCTCCAGAGACCGACTCGCTTTCACATGCTGATGAGCCCCGAGATCACCCACGCACCGTACATGCACACACACAGCGATAGCCCCCCACCCCCCCACCCCCAACACTCACACACACACACACACACACACACTGTCACGGTGTGTTAAGCAACACAAGAGCCGTCACGCACAGCCAATGAGCTTATCTGGAGAACTAATTATCATGGCGATGAAAAGAGAAGGGGGGGGGGGAGAAGAGGAGAGCATGAAGAAGAGAGAGAGCAGGGGGGGTTAGTGGATTAGAGATGAGGAGAGGAGGAAGAATAGCAGATTAGAGGAGAGGAGGGAGATGGTGGAGAAGAGGAAGAACAGGGGGATAAGGGAGGAGGAGAGGACGGAGAAGAGGGCATAGTGGAGGAGGGAAAAAAAAGTTTTGCAAATTTGAGAAGAGGATAGAGGGAAGATGAGGGGGGTTGTGGTGGAGGAAAGGAGGAGAAAGAGGGGGATAGAGGAGGAGGGGGATAGTGGTGGAGGAGAGGAGGAAGAAGAGGGGGATAGTGGCGGAGGAGAGGAGGAGAAAGAGGGGGATAGAGGAGGAGGGGGATAGTGGTGGAGGAGAGGAGGAAGAAGAGGGGGATAGTGGTGGAGGAGAGGAGGAAGAAGAGGGGGATAAGGGAGGAGGAGGAAGAGGAGCAAGAAGAGGATAGTGGTTGAGGAGAGGAGGAAGAAGAGGGGGAATAGAGGAGGGGGATAGAGGAGGACAGGAGGAAGAAGAGGAGAAAGAAGAGGGGATATGAAGAGGAAGAAGAGGGGGATAGAGGAGGAAGAAGAAGAGGATAAGGAGTAGGAGAGGGGGATAGAGGAGGAGGAGAGGGGGAAGAAGAGGGGGATAGAGGAGGAAGAAGAGGGTGATACTGATGGAGGAGAGGAGGAAGAAGAGGAGGATAAAGGAGGAGAGGGGGGTAGAGGAGGAGAGGAGGAAGAAGAGGGGGATAGAAGAGGAGGAGAGGAGGAAGAAGAGGAGGATAAAGGAAGAGGAGAGGGGGATAGAGGAGGAAGAAGAGGAGGATAAAGGAGGAGGAGAGGAGGATAAAGGAGGAGGATAAAGGAGGAGGAGAAGGGGATAGAGGAGGAGGAGAGGAGGATAAAGGAGGAGGAGAGGGGGAAGAGGAAGTCTTACACAGCTGGAACAGTAAAGCCCATAGGCTTGAAAGTCATTGAACAGTGCATCACCAAATTGAAGCCTAAAGGACAAATGATAGCTGGCTTGTTAAAGCCCACTCAGCTTATTTCAGACATCTTTTTGGGTCCTGTTAAATATATCAACACTGCAAAAAATGTCCATCTTAACAGTTTAGCCTCATCTTATTCAAACTTAGTTTTCTTTAAGTGAAAAATTCTGCTAAAAGGTGAGATCACTCCACTTGCTTCCAGTGCAGTTTCACTTTTTTCAGGAGTTTTCTGAACGTCAATATCTTAAAACAAGGCAGAATAATGCAAATCACTCTACTATAGTACCAAAAAATGGCACTTAACGTGATTTTTGCTGGACTTCTGTGAAGAAACATACGGTTTTAAGACTCGATACTAAATTAAATGATATTTTTTTGCAGTGAACCCAAGATGTGGTTCATCCTGAGGAAAAAGAGCATTTGCGATTTCTTCAGGGGGAATTCAATATCATTTTTTTGTATTTCCTCCCATTCACATCTATCCGAGCCTGCTTTAACCTGTACATTCAGCTTTCATAGTGGAGAGGTCATTTACTACCCAAACTAAATGACATTCTATTTGCATCGTCTCACCAATTCAAACCACGTAGAAAAGTAACCGCTTTGCCAAGAAGGAACTGTGTTGTTTTCCTAGTGACAAATGACTTAACGATGATAAATCTAACCTGAGAAGGGAAGATGGCAGTGAGGGCTGGGAGGAGGAGGAGGGAGGATAAAGGAGGAGAATCTTGGGAACAGGTGAGGGGATGAATGGAGGACTGGGAATAGGGGAGGACAGTGGCAGAGGACAAGGGTTTTGGGAGGAGGAGGGGGAGGAGTAATGGAGGAAGAGGGGAGGACAGCAGCGGTGAGAAGTTACGGAGAAGGAGATTTAGGAGGAAGAGGGAAGGATACTGCGGGGATTAGGGGAATGGAGGGAAAGGAGAAGAGAAGAAAATGTCCTCACTCCTCTTTTCTCCAGCTCTTTACCCTCTTCCCACGATCTCTTTCCACGTTCCCTCCACCCTCTCTTTCGTTTCAAAGTCCCTTACCTTTCTCCTCCTAACCTTTCACTCACATTTGATAAGAATATTGTCTCATTAAATTGGCATTGTTAAAGGTGTAAGTGCATGCTGTGCAGTGAGTCAGCAGCCCCTTTCTGCTTTATAGAATATTTGGAGGGTTTCAATCCAAACCTTTCTATATTCAAAAATAAATGTCTCCCGGTGTTAATAACTCAATATTTTAAGAATATGGGTGATTATATTATTGGATTTTGCTGTTTTTATAAGTGAAGGCACTTCAGTTTGCAAATAATGTCAAATTTGATGCCTACAAAGAGGCTGTGTGAGCTGCAGCCTTGAGTTATATTAGTTACAGCCAACTATCTAGAAAGAGCTTTGCCATTGGAAAGAGAATGGCTCCAGTGGTTACACTGCAACAAAATACAGTTCCTGCAAGGGAAAAAAAAAAAAACACACAGGCACCTTAAGTTTCCCCAAGACTTTAGTGGTGAGGCCATGACACACGACCGACAATTTAAGGCAATGCGGCTAGGGGATTGTGCCAGCAACTCTGACAACAGTTTTATACTTCTGCTCTGTTATACTGTCTGGCCAGTCCAAGTAGTTTAAACATTTGACTCCAGGAGCAGAGTGTGGGAGGAGGAGGAGGAGGAGGAGTGGGAGGAAGAGGAGGGCTCGCCGTCGCCTATTCCGTTACACTCCGCATTGATTTCTTCCCGGACGCCATTTCCGAACTCTTTCCACAGGCCGCGTTGTTCGTCTCCATCGGCTCCAAAAACTTGCCCGCGTAATCATATCTGCCTCGGTTTTGTGTTTGGACCAATTTGTCCCATTAAAAATGTATTAACAGGGATGGAAGTCTTGTTCAAAAACATAACGAAGGAAATAAGAGAGTGCTGGCAGCGTGACAGTATGACACAATATGAGGCCAGTGGAGCCGCTCTGTTTTATTGCCAAAGAGTTACTCTGATGTGTGTGTGAGTGAACGGACACAAACACACACACACACACACTAACACACACACCCACACTAGCGAGAAAGGACATACATAAACATGCACTGTATTACAATACGGTTGCTGCATTCTTTCTCACTTGGGTTTGTGTGTGTGTGTCCGCCCATCCATGCGTGTGCGTGTGTTTGTGCGGGTGCGTGCAGGCGTGCGTGCTCATCCACCTGTGTGTGTGTGTGCTTTCCTCGGCTCAGCTCGGGAGCCGACGGGCGCGGAGAAGACGGCGGCCGTCGCCGAGGAGACGGACATCGACGCCGAGGAGCCGAGCCAGGCGCCGCCGGCCGAGGAGTTCAGCCCCAGCCGAGGAGTGACCGACCTGGACGCCACAGCCAAGACCACCGACCTCAACCACTCAGACAGCAAGGTAGATCGGCCCTCTGTGTGTGTGTGTGTGTGTGTGTGTGTGTGTGTGTTCTTGTACAGCTGACCTTATGAGGTGCGTAACAAATCTCCTAGCAACCAGGTCTGGCGCAATCATTGAGGTTCAGTGGAGAACTGCATGTAAAAAAAAAAAAAAGAAAGTCTTCCAAAGTGAGACATTTTGCTCCTCCTCAGCTTTTAGGTTAGTCTATTAGCGTCATTATGGTTACTCAAATCAATATATTTGTGTCTATTAGTGTCATTATGGTTACTAAAAATATATATTTGTGTCTATTAGCGTCATTATGGTTACTCAAAATATTTCTGTGTGTCTATTAGTGTCATTATGGTTATTCAAAATATATATTTGTGTCTGTTAGGGTCATTATGGTTACTCAAAATCAATATATTTGTGTCTATTAGCGTCATTATGGTTACTCTAAATATATATTTGTGTCTGTTAGGGTCATTATGGTTACTCAGAATCAATATATTTGTGTCTATTAGCGTCATTATGGTAGCCTAGCCAAGTGCAGGTCAAGCAATCTCAAAGTTGATTTTGAGTAGGATACTAGATGAATGTTGGATAGTTATTTTATTCTCTAGAAGTTACATCAGAACAACCATAGTTCAGCACAATGTCAAATGTAATAGCTGTAGTGTAGCAGTGTAGCATCAGAGGCTTCAGCGGTGGAGTGTGTAGGACCTCATGGTTGTTCGCTGAGTTCGGGGTCAGGCAATGAATGTAGTTAATGGATTTTCTAATTGCCTAGACTTTTTTCACATTCATTTGGCTATAGTAACCAGCACAACCAAGTTCAAATCAAGGGTCCTATGTGTGTTTGTGTATTGAATGATGGTGGAAATAGCCGTCTGTCAGTGCCAGGCTGCCCTGCTCCATCTCCATTCAGAAATTCTGTCAGCACTATGTTGGCAGCTGAGCTCCATGACCACTACATCGGTCTCCAATTCCTCTGTGTGTGTGTGTGTTTGTGTGTGAGAGAGAGAGAGAGAGAGAGAGAGCAGTGTGGCAGCCTCATAATGTTAGAGATTTGATGCAGCTCAGCCAGGCCCATCTGCACTCAGGCCTGTGGAAACACTACCAGCAGCCTATCTATAAGCAGAGAAATGCTCTCTGGCCTATCTATAGATCTGTGCGGTGGCTGTATTGCTTTTGCTTGGGCTGGCGGCACAGCAGCGTACTGCCTGTTGTTTACTTGGGATTTGGTTTGCAGGGGTGTAATTTTGTTTTTGAGCCAGGGAAACAGTGGCAGGACACCATGTGACGAGGGTAAAGAGAGGATGCGGGGTGACGCTTATTAGAGACCTCAGGCTCTGCGGCAAGCTGGCAACAACCCGGTGTTCCTTAATCTTTTTATTATATTTTTATTTGTATTACTTTCCACTGCTTTGCTGTGTAGGAGAGGACAGTAGTGGACAGGGAGGGAGGGAGGGCCTGGATTGGCTTGTGTGTTGTTTTGTTCCCTGCACTCCATGTTACTTTTTTGGTATAAAAAAAAAAAAGAAAAGATTTTTTTTTCTTTTTTTTCCCCCCCAAAGGGTTCATTCCATTTAGATTCCATTTAGAGAGGTGATTAGTTGTCAGCTAATCTTTTCAGATTACAGCTTTTGAATCACTAATGTGAATCACTCATGTTTCACCCATGGGAAACCTCAAAACCTGTGGATGGATTCAAGCTTGCCAACAGTGGTGTCAAATTCATCTGCAGAATGAAAGGTACATTTAAGACTTTTCAAGACCTTTTTTTTCATTGAAATGAACATAAAAAAACAAAAAACTTGTTCCCTGAGAATATGGATCTACATGGTTGGGCTGATTTCTCACCAAAAGCAGCACACCAAAAGACCACAACATTTTAAGACCTGTAAAACTGAAGACGTTCAAGGACTTTTGAGGCCTTGAATATAGGTAATCAAATTCATTAAAGTGTTTTTAAGGACCTGGAGACACCCTGCAGACTCCCAAATGCTTTGGGAGTCAACACATTAACATTTTGTGCCCATGGTCAGCAACATTCATCGCTGGCAGTAAGGTTGTGGTCAGAAAAGTTGCTAAGTCTAGGGGCAAAGTCGCCAAGTTGGCAACAGTTGCTGTTTTAGCCAAGCAAGCAGCTCGGAGGGGAAATGCCGCTTCCACAACCAATGAGATGCCTACTAGTGTTTTTCTTCTTCTACTGCTCCTGCTGAGTTGTTTTTAACGCTCTCTACTGGCCGGATGACAGCATGGCGCCCAAAAAGTCAAACGATTCGAAGCAAAAGTCTTTTCTCATTTTCCTTTCACTTTGGCGCTAAAGGTGCAAAAAAAAATGGAAAACCCCTGATCTGTAGTTAACACAAGTTAATTGGGCACTTCCCTCCTTCCACTGGTCTCTTACTAATGGCTAATAATTAAACGGACAAGCCCGGTTAGGCAGCCCTCCAAGCCAGGGGTTATTACAGTCTTTCATGTCGGGACCCGAATGAGAACGTCTGTTACCTTAGGGCGCGGGCCCGCCGAAACGTACGCATCAGATGAAGACCCTCCGGAAGTCGGCTTGCGACCCATTTCGGCTCCTTAACCGGCGTTGGGAAACCGAGCCGTTCAGCTGTTTAACAGTCCTCGGGCCCCATTAACGTTAGAGTTATGGGACCTTTCAATGCGGGCCCTGATTGAAAGCAACACGGCGTGAAATCACTGAAACAACCGACTCGCTGCAACGACCTCTATTCTCAGGTCATCGCCCTATGCATGAGGAAGTGTGTGTGTGTGTGTGTGTGTGTGTGTGTGTGTGTAGCTGCTTTCCGGGATACATGCATGTATGTTTTTTTTTTTTTTTTTTCTTAGACACATTTGTCATCCTTAACAGCTTGATAGATTAGACAGGAATGTGTAGAGACATGTCGGGGGGGGGGGGGGGGGGGGGGATGTAACATGGAATACGATGTGCGTGTGAATGAATGTGTGTGTCCCCCCCCCCCCCCCCCCCCCCGAGCGGAGGGGTTTGATTCACTGCGGGGTTTTCTCTGGAAGCTCATGAAAGGGAAAGCAGCCTGCGAGTGTTAAGAGTTCATTCTCTGGCTGTCAGCTCCCGTTAAGGCTGACGACCGAGGCCCTCGGCGCTCGGCGTTCAAAACGACCCCGGAAGAGTCGGGTGAGAGAGAGAGAGAGAGAGAGAGAGAGAGAGAGATCCCGTCCGCGGGGGTCGAGTCGGGACGTCTGCTTTACCGCCTCGCCTCCTGGATTAGACGGGGGGGTATCGCTAGGAAATCGAATACGTAGTAGTGATGACGGCCGGTTTCCACGTTCCATGACGTTGTTTGTTGTTGGGACGACAGAATTGTTTATAGAAATGTTTTATTTCTGAGCCACAAATCTCTCTGGCGATGGCATTGTCTTGCTAGAATGTAAACAACAAATTAAAAATGTCATTACAAAGTGCAAATAATATAATTTGGATGGAGAGCTTGTGAAACTGTGATGGGCAAGCCGTCTCATTTGTGATCACTACAGCAGAATAACATGGAGCTAATATCACGATTCGTTTTCGCCCCATATTATTGTACTGTTATATTTCTGTATTGCGATATATTGAAACGTCTCATCCATACCAAACAATGAAATCAAGCTGCCCGACACAAAACTCTTCGATTTTTGGCACGCTCGCATCAGAATTCATAATGAAATTGCAGTATTCAGTACAAACAAAAAAAGTCAATATGTTGCCAATATTGTGCAGCCCTAAAAATAGAGAGGCTTTATTTTGTATCAATAAGCAGTACAAGAGTGATTAAATAGAGATGTGAAAAGCAGTACAGGTCAAGGAGCTTTCGCTGCTAAACCTTTTAGCGGCATGAGAGTTTAAATGAGATGTATTCTTTTCTTTGTGTGTGTGAAAGAGAGAGAGAAGGAGGGGGGGGAGTGTGTGTGTGTGTGTGTGTGTGTGTGTGTATGTGGGTGGGTGAATGTATGTATGTGCATGTGTGCTTTAAGCGAGATTGTAGAACAAACGGTTTAAAAGCAGTCCGCCTCTGGCCTGCTTTCAGATGCTTTCAGGTCGGAGTAAACACTGTGATATATGAGTGTAGAGCTTCCAGCAGCGCTCTGCACACACACACACACACACTTCTCCGTCTGAAAACACACACTGTTGTCCACTCACTGGTCTCTCTCTCTCTCTCTCTCTGTCTGTCTCCCTCTGGCTCTCTGTCTGTCTCTCTCTCTCTCGCTCTCTGTCTGTCTCTCTCTCTGTCTCCCTCTCTCTATCGCTGGACTGCCTGTTCTTTTGCCTTCTCACTCTTGTAGCTAAATTGTCACAAAATGAATGATGAAAATACCAGTTGACAATTTTTTTTTTATTTATTTATTTCAATGACGGCTAATGAGAAGTAGTGATTCAGCACCGTGATTATATTAGAAATACTTTTATTTCATTCTATAATTGAGGAAAATATGCAAAAAACACTGCAGATTAATATATTATGATTATTATGATTATCACAACTACCTCTGAAAAAAAAGTCACTGTATTGTTAACAGAAAGAAGTTTGCATTATCCAATCACAGACATGCATTTACTCTTGCAGACAAGCCAGATGCACGCTTGTACATTAATTGGAGACACGGTAATTGTAATTATCCAATCACAGAATGTTTTTACATACAGGGTGTAACAACCGTTTATCCATTTTGACAATGTTCCCAAAAATATCAGCCAGCCCGACTTAATATCTACATATTACAAATATAATCATGTGGTGCTAATCTCTCTAATCTAAAATCAAAGTGATGCTGCAGTAAGTATGTTTTTGTCAATGTCAATGTTTTTTTTACAAAAATCAGCAAATAATTGACTAAATTGAGTCAATATGACAAGACAAAAATCTGGAAAGACTGGAAATCCTGACAGTTTTCTCCACATAAAACAGCCTCCTAACACCAGAACAGTGTGCTGCAAGGTGTTGCTGCTTCAGTGTGAATGTCTCTCTTCCCCTCAAGCAGCGCGGGGGGGGGGGGTTAGACAGGAGATGGTAGAAATCACAGTTTTCTTTGTCCGTGTGACTCGGATATGGACGCGTTGACACATAAACAAATCCGTTGCATCAGAACCGACTTGTGCAGTTTGCTCACTCAAACTTCCAAAGTATGAGTATGGGTCGGAGAAATAAGAGTCATCGGCATAAAAACACATTTCCAGCTTAACGTGAAGGCAGGAGTGGGCCGAGTTCACTTTTAGTTCATCTCAATCAATCAATCACATTAGTTATTGCCTTGTTTGTGTTTTGCCCTCTTTTGCATCATCATCATACCATAATATTTATCATCATAGCATCTTATTTAAAAGACCAAAATGTGGAAATTGATGCAACTGTGCCACTTCGTCCTCAAAAAATAAAATTAGACTTTCATAACTTTTACTCGATAAAGCTTCATGGGATGCGGATGTCAACACTGTATTGATTTATTCGGGGAAATCATCAATAAAGGATCAGAAGATTCATCTAAATTCACCTGGTTGGTCTATGTTGTGAGAGATCCGTCCTCCGGTCCTTTCGCTGACGGCTGACAACCAACATCCACTTACCCTCAGCCTTAACTTAACGACCACTGTGCCACCGGGACAGGGAGACATACACACACATACAAACCCTTGGCCCTTCTCCCCCGGCTGTCTCCTCGGCAGCCTTGCAGGACAGAGAGTTATCTTTTCAATACTCTTCACCTCTCCCCTCTGGAAAGCAGGTAATAAAAATGCAGCCTCTCGACTTTTTCACTTGTAAACGCGACGGGTTCGTGTGAGAATATCGCTCGGCCCAGTCATATTCAAGTTTTTTTTTCCCCCAGCTGGAGTGGACTTGTTTTTCTTCAGAGCCTTGCAGGCCTTATGATTTGATTTCTGTGTGTGTGTGTGTGTGTGTGTGTGTGTGTGTGTGTGTGTGTAGACTCGTAAACTCATGCTAAGAGGCCCGGACAGCAGGCTGCCAACCAACAAGGAGTCACAAAAGCCGGCGGGCCAAAATCCTGTCACCGTACAAACCTTGGCGTTTTAGCTATCAGCCAACACTCCTCACACTCGCCCCTCCCCGTCTCCTTCCACACCCCCTTTCACACACGCGACCCGGGAATATTATGGTATGCCGTGTTCGACATGGTGTTCGATACAGGTTAAACAGTGACCTTTGACCCCGAGCGGAACCTTGACCTGGGTTTCGTATTTCCTGGCTCGCTAGTCCATGTTGAAAGGGCTTTCGCTGTCACTCATCTTTTTACACGCTACACTTTAACCCACATTGGTTTTTGAAGGATGATACCGATGCAGATATTTTTTAGACTTAAGTTACCAGTCGCCAACATTTTGTGCTGACATTCAATATCTTTAAATTGGACCATTTTTATGTCAAAAAACAAGTATTTAGTTTTTCCCTCTGAAAAATTCTCCACTGAAAGCCATTCTAATTAAATTCTTTTAGGGTTCCCAGCCACTTAAGGCAATAGGTGTTCCCTATTGCAGTGGTTCTCAACGTGGGGTCCGGGGGACCACCAGTGGTCCTTGAGGGCATCCCAGGGGGTCCCCAGCAAATTGATGAATCGTTAAACTTCATTATTTCATTTACAAGAACAATTATAGAATGTAGGAGGCTGACTATTTTGATCATAGTTTCACTATCTCTCTCCTTACAATACAGATAGTCATGGAGTTCTGGACAAAATCATATCTAACAATTAAAAATATTCTCAGATTTGGGTCTGAGGGACAAAATCGCATCAAATGGGGGTCCGTGGCCCTAATGTGGACTAAATTAGGGGTCCTTGATATGAAAAAGGTTGAGAACCACTGCTCTATTGAGTGTTCCGAGGAAAAGGCTCGAGAACCACGGCATGAAGAGTTAACGATTGTATCTGTTGCTCACTGTACTGCAACATTTCTATCTTAAGGAGTGAGGGGGAAAAAAAAAAGAAACCTCTCTGGGCTTCTGGAGAGTATGGAAAAATATGGAAATTGATTTTGACAAGTTTCCTGGTTAAAATGTGGGAAACCCCCCCCCCAAAAAATAATGGCAAAGTTTTGCAAAAATCCCGAGGGGAGACTGTGCACTTCACTAAAGCCGTTGGTACACTTGCGATGAAGTCGGAACTCGCCCCGAAATAGAAACACATCCAAATTTGTGTACGCTCTCTGTGACTTTGTGTCGTTTCACTTATTTACACTCCAGGCGCAGGAAGATTAAATGGGTAACTGTAACCTAGGGAAGCCAGGAATAGCAGTGACAAAAAAACAAACAAACTCAACAACAATGGGGTGCAGTGACAGAGTGACAAAGGCGGCTGAGGGAATCCGAGGGTTTAAAAGCCGTCTGATCGGATCAGTTTTTTCCGTCCATTTGAGCAAAAGCTTCTTTCTAGACTCACCATACACGCTTTGTGGGTCTTTCCTGGTTTAGACGGAGAATTGAACCTAATTGAACCTCTAATTATAAAAGCAGCAGCACCTCTACAGATACTTCTAATCCCACCCTCAGGCGAAGACGGGGGTATAAACACCACCTTGTGACATAAAGGATGCTCAACCACCTAACCTGACCAAAACCTTTTGATATCTCTGGCGTGTATAGACTCCTGCAGTTTCTGATCAATACTTTCATCTTACTGTGGTCTTTAACAATTTTTAGAAATCTTTTATTCAGGCTTCTGAGACTGATTTCAGCTCTGTGTGCTGATCATAAGGAAATATTTAGCTTTATCCGGCAGCAGTTTTTGTTTTGTTTGATCGTTTTAGGGGGATGTCTAACATTGAGTTATGATATGCAATAGCTTGTAACATCAAAATTAGAGGCTCTTTATTGCCAATTACATTACATGACACCAATTAACAAGTACAAGAAGTAAGCAGCAATAGTAACAGACCCACACAGTATACCAGGCAATTGGGATGCTGCTGAAGCTGCAGCCGAGCGTTCTGATTGGCTGAAGGAAGCAGTTGGCGATACCTTAGTTTTTAAAGGTGCATCAAGTAGGATTTTTTTGTCCCATAGCACAAAATGACCGTAATATATCTATGGGGGGGGGTTGATAGGTTATCTCTGTATCCTGTCTCTGCAGCTCTACCTTGAACAACCCTATTACTGAACTTACCTCGGAGCGAGCGAGCTAAATGTCCACACTCCAATCACGGCCTTACACTTTGAAATAGACCCTCAACAATAAAACAGTCCAGCTGTGGAAGCAGCACAAGGCGCCGCAACGGTTTGTCAGGGAGCAGCTGATTCACATTCCCTGCAAGGCCGTGAAGTCCTTTTTGTCTCTCGCCTCCACCGAGAATCCAGCAAAGTCACTTTGTGCATTGGCTGGGTGACAGAACACAGGTGGAGGTGAAACACGGGAGACTTTTGGTTGTTGCTTTCCTCTCCCTTCATCCCACTCTCTGGAGCAATAATACCTCAGAGGCTTTTCTTTATTGAGCTTATATGTAATACTGTATCAACAATACTAAACAGTTATTAGTATAGCATTATATTCCACATCCATCATAGTTCAGCAGCCATCCCAACTGTGGCTAACCCTAGTGAGAGGTGTACTGGAGTGTATAAACCCAACTAAACCCATAACAGTATGTAGTATCAGACTAGTGAAAGCTATGATAGGTTCTTTTAAGCTACTACATGTAGCATTTTAAAGCATCAGTGTATCATTGTCAAGTTAATTGATGCCTTGGTGTAATTATCACAAACAAATGAGACCACGGCCGCGACTAATGTCTCAAAATTGATGTGGTAGTGGTTTACTGATGTTGAATTGCTACACGTAGCATGTTTACGGAAAACAAAACCTAAATTAACACTTAACGCTTTTCTGAAATTATAATTGACTTTTATTTTTTGGGCTTTATAACGGTGGTTGTTTACCTTACGATGATTATTGACTGGACAGGTTAGGCATTATAATATACTGTAGCAGTACTTGTTTCTATGATACAGTTAATATCACCGAAGTGCTCAAAACTACAAAAAATAATGCCCTCTTAAATTATAGCCGTCATTCTTCTTCTTCTATCTTCAATGAATAATGAAAAAGGGAGATGCAAAATAAGAAACATGGCAAACTAGTTCCATGGTTTGACTCATGTAAACATCATAACTGGGTTAGAATAACCTGGTAATCATACTCTGATTCTGAGAAACCTGGTTAAGATGCCTGGTTTACCTCTATATTAAACAGCATGCATTATGGGTACATTTTGACTGTATTAGAAGTAACTTAGCATTGCTCAGGAACATTCTGGTTTATTCATGGCAGCAGGGAGACTCAATCTCAGGGTATCAAAGGTTCATGTAAACAGCTTAACCTCAATAAGACCTGAACCGGAGTATGGACAATAGCCAGGTTACCCCCTGCATGTAAATGCAGCGTTGTGCTTCTTCTGGATGTGCCGCCGCTATATAATAGCTGTTATGGTTGATGATTATTATTATAGCCAGTGGCACAATGGGGTTATCTCCGGGCCGTTTTCCCCAGAGCCCTTGAGAAAGTTGTAAATCTGTTGCAGTGCCTGTCATTGAGATTGCTGAAGCTGTCAGCAGTGAAGGGAGCCAGACCCTGTCTAACCTCCGGGTGTTTTAATGTGTGTGTGTGTGTGTGTGTGTGTGTGTGTGGGAGGGGACAGTCTGTCCGATGGATAGAGAACAACTATAATCACAGCTGGAGGAGGGTAGAGAGAGAGAGAGAGAGAGATACGTCCTCCATCCCATCTCATCTATCTTTCCTTTCTTTCCTGTTTCTTTTTCTCTTACTTTACTCTCTCTCCCCCTCTCTCTCTCTCTCCTCTCTCTCCCTCTGTCCATCCTTCTCTGTCACCGAGTAGAACTAGAGGCAAGAAGATATAGTGAGAGTACAGCTGCCTGCCAAGGACCTGTATATAACTGTATATGTGTGTGTGTGTGTGTGACACTTGAGTGGGAATCGGAGTGTAATAGCGACAGGCCCGGATGCAGCAGCCGGCATTCATCTCCCTCCTCTTTAACTCCGTTGCTCAGTTTGAATATTCTAATCTGATTTCTGCTGTAATTGGCTTTGCATGCGGTAAACAACTTTTAGATTCCGCGTACGGGGACCGATTGTTGTTTTCTCATTCTGCTAAGTAAACACGATGCAGAGAGGCTGGAACGGAGTTTGAGGATGCAGGTCTTTACTCGGAGGATTTTTTCCCCCCCGGAACGAGATATAGGTTGAAGCACTATTGTGTTATATCATTCAAAATGTCAAAGATTATGACTTTTCTCGGCCTGTGCTGTATCTTATTGACATCCTCAGTCTGCTTGTCTAGAAATGAGTATAGCTCTTGTGTCTACAGTGCTTGAGAGCCAAACGTGTCATCATTCTCCTCTCTGTTACTTCGAGTGGAGATTCATCTTATTCACTCTCCCCGGTGATTGAACCTGCAGTGTTTGGCTGACAACGCTCACTGTGTCCGAGCTACTGCAGCAGCTGTCCTGTTGTAACACCCTTCGCTCATCGGGCCGACAGCCTAACCTGGTCCTTTATGTGACCGCTACACCGGCAGGTTCAATGGAGAGGGGAAGGGTGTGTTTGTTGTAAAGAGGCACTTCACCGGAGAGCAGGGCCTGGTTTTTTTACATGCGTGATCCCACAAATTTCTCATGAGTCTGCAACAAATGAATTTAAGTTATATTGTCTCTTCTTCTCTCTTGGTCTCTCTTTCTCTCTCTCAAACACACAGAGAGAGAGAGAGAGAGACAGTTACTAGTGACTTCTGCCTTGCCATTCATTATGAGAAGGCACCAAACAACCTGTCATCTCTGTGATCATTTCCTCTCATTAACCCAAAAGGTTCAGCTCAGACAGGCCATCACTCATATACTCCTCCCATGGTGTGTGTGTGTGTGTGTGTGTAACCAGAAGGCACTAAGGAGAGACAGATGGTAGAGCGTTTTGGCATGGTTTCCTTAACACCTCTCAAGAAAGTTCACACACACACACACACATGACTTGCCGTGAACAACAGTGACATTGTAGAGTGGTAATCAGCCCAGAGCATGGTAGAGGACAGCTCAGTATATAAGCACACAGGTGGAAAAGATGGCTACCACATGCACCGTCTCTGTGGAATGAATAAGCAGCCTTCTGCTTAAGACAAATGCCACCCATCCGTCACTGTCGTGCCATCACCTTGGGTGTCTGCGTAAGTGAATGGGTGTGTGGGTGCACCATTGTCTAAAGAGGGATTGTGTCTGTTGTCTGCAACTTACAATGAGTGCAACAGTTTGAATGAGCGTCAATTCGTCACCAAGAAATTACAAGCAACCAAATCTCAGGAAAGCAAAGATGGGGCCACACTACACAACTTTTAGGTTGATTATAGCCACAATTTGGCCATTGTAACTAATTATTAACAGTTGAGCAAGCCAGTTTGGGGTGTTCACATGATTGTATAGTGTGTGGTGGTTCAGCACTGGTTCAGGCCTCTTGGAAGTCTCTACATCCTTGCTGTAGTGTGAGCTGGTCCACCACTAAAATCTGAATGGAGACTGGCACTAGCTAATGAGAAAAGGCAGGATACACAGCATCAAGTTGTTTCACCTCCAGGTTTGTTTTGATTGTTTGTTCTGGTGCGAGATTTTGGTGTGGTTTGGCGTCTGGTTGTGTGATCCCCAAATCCAAATGGTCGCCAAATGAGTGTTCCCCAAACCCAATTGGTCGTGAAGTGTGTGTGTGTGTGTGAACCCCAGAACCCGACAGATGTCCAGTCTGTTGATGGTCTGTTCAGTCATGCGGTGTGTATTCCTGTAGCCACTGAACAGTCATGTAAGAAAAGCAAAATACTAGGAAAAGAGACAGGATTGCCCACTTTTGGAACAGGTTGGTGCTGGTAAGGCAGCACTCAACAATGGCAAATCTCTATTTAACTAGTTGGACGGTGGAGAAGTCACAGTGTAGCTGATGAGTGCTAAAGCCTTGGAGCAATTAGGATGCATTGCCATGATAGCATTAGATGAACAAGGATGAAGTCCCATAGCTTATCATTATTGGAGCGGAGCATTGCAGCATTCTCAGCAATGCTCATTATACACTCCTTGCATCTCTACCCTGCAACTCCACATTTCAGATTCAACATTCTGTTACATACATACATTGATTTAATGGTGTATATGAGTAATGCTTCTTGGAAATGAAATGAAATAGTTGGGATGGGTCACCCTGCATTTAAAAAGCTGCTAACCCTTACAGTGGAGAGTTTTAGTGTCCCATGATGGTTCTAGAGGTTTTTCCACCCTGCAATTCTGAAGGAAACACTGAATACTTGTAATGTTTTTTTTATTTCTTGGCCATTCAAATAGTCTAATTAAAGATGTTGAATATTGGCAGGAAATCCAGGCTATCGGCAGCTTTATTTGTATTTATTTGTAGGCCAACTCGTTAGTCAGCAGTGAATCACCTCCAGTCTGTTGCGTCATGCACTGTGGCAAGTTTCCGTGAATTGTCATGATAATGAAGCCATCAGCATTTCACCCTCTCTCCGTCTTACTGTCTCTGTCTCTTATTCTCTTGATTGCTCTCTTACGTTTTTGTCACCACTCCATTGTGTGCTGTCTCTTTCTCTCCATCTTCCAAAACACAATTATCTGTCCTTCAAACACGCACGCACACGCGCTCGCATGCACAGAACTCCAAAGAGAAGCAATCCACTTGCCCAGGTTTTTGACGGCGGTCGGTGGTGGTACTCTTATTCCTGTTGCTCTGTTATTCTGCGGCTGCTATTCTCCGGCTGTGACCTGATGTCAGTGCTTTTTGGAGAGTTGGAGAGAAAGAGGGGGAGCAAAGGGAAAAAGAGAGATAAATGGGAGGAGAAAGGAGCAGCAGGAGAGCAATGGGAAAAAAAGACAAATCTGGAAGAAAGTCAAATCTCGGGTTACACCCTCTATCGATCGGTTCAGCCTTGGTTTCCCACGATGTGAAAGTATCTTTTATGTTTTTCATTTCTTCTGTTTTGCATTCAGCCCGGAGCAGAGTTGTGACTGGTGTGACTCGCACAGGAAAATGACACATTTTAAAATAAAGACCTGTAGTGTCCCGAACCCCGAATATTGACCTTGATCTCTCTCCCCTGGTGTCAGGCTCCAGAGGAGGCCTCTCTGCTGATGTCCAGCCCCAGGATGCTGCTCCCTGCGTCGGGCACGCTGACGCCGGGCACGCCCCTGTCCGTCCACCACCAGATCCAGCTGCTCCAGCAGCAGCTCCAGCAGCAACAGCAGCAGACGCAAGTGGCCGTGGCACAGGTAGGCCTCTCTCTCACACACACACACACACACACATACACATACAAACGCAGTTATGTTCAGATTACATGAGTGCAATTCAAATACCATCCAACACAAACAGTGCTTGTAACAAGTGGTGCTTTAACCTTGAGGGTTTTGTTGTCTTGGGAACTGTTTCATTGGCTTTCTCTATCTACACAATTCCAGTCTATTTTGAAGTCACTATAACAATGACTGCAGCATTACGCATGGCCTCATTCATACATGGCACTCAGCAGACAAAAGCTTCCCTGAGGGCCATTGTGGCAACAGTTGGAGGCAACATCAGTGGGCAATATTATCAAAAGTTATCCCCAGTGATGTGTGGGGAAATTAAAAAGGCGACAAACTATGACCGCCATCATATACCGAATAACCACCAGTATAAACAAAAGTCAGTCATATTTTCCTTCATTCATTTAATTAACACCAGCTTGATGTTGCCCACTATGATGTACACTGTGAATTTACATCATAATGATTTATTTCAGCCTAAAAAAGGTGGGTAAACTCTTTTCTGCAAATTCAAATGTTGGTAAACAGAGTTTCCATGAGTTTCCACTCCACTACATCGCTTGTTAGGAACAACTTTATTTTGTCTACAAAAACCTTTACAGTGTTCAGTAGTTGGCAGTCTATTATGGCTGTAAATACATAACGTTTCCCTTAAATACCTAATGTTTCCCATGACAGTGGATTGTCTTGTTTAAGGTCTCCCAGTCGGTCAGTGATGTACTGCACCACCATAGCCACTAATAGGTTGAAGTTGTTGTTCTACCCAGCCCAAATGATAAAAGGTCCTATTGAAACCAATTAAAGCCTGCTGTGACTGTAAACAACCACTAGACTATGATTTATATAAAAAGCAATAATGTGAGATGAATAATGTGGTGGAATATTCATCAAACACCCCTTACTGATTTCCACTTTTCATAAAATGAACCAAAAGGCATTACATTAGTTTTCCGCGTTCCGTCAACTCACATACTGCTAGCTAGAGTATGAACATGTCGTTAAGCTGCAGATTGATTTTGTGTATTTAGGGACTACTACTCAACTTCAACATCTTGTTGAAAGGAACATCTTGTTGCTAAAACCACATTTTGTTTCAATTTTGCAGAATGTGAAAAAATGGAGTGAAATTATGAAATGAGTGTAGCCTAGGCAGCTAGTAGCTAACTAGCTAATAAGCTAGCTCTTCCCTGCTAAATTGAAGCAGTGGTTGTAGTTGTCCCTGAGATTGTTAGCTTATTTGATGTTTTCTTAGGTCTAGCTGAAGTCCTCACTTATGTAGTGAAGTAAGACAAATTTTATTGTGACGTCAGTTCAATTGTGACTTAAGTTCAAAATGGCCGCCGTGGAAATAAGGTCAATTCAGCAGCAGTGATGCTCGTCTATTTGTTTAGAGTTGAGTTTGTTTTGCCACCGCTGCATGTTCATGCACGTGATCACGGTAGTATAATCCGCCCTGACCCACCCGTCACATGACCAGGAGGGTACCAGGCAGCGCGAAACAAGCATACCCAACACGATACAGCTCTGTAGTACAGCAGGACCCAGCATCATGAGGTCTCTCTTGTGAATGAGACCCCGTGTCCCAATGAGATTACCTGTCTAAATAAAGGTTTAAATAAATAAATAAACAATGAGAAGTGGCCAGTCACTGTAGTTACTTTAAGCCAAAGTCACACCATTTCTCAGGCTTATGTGCTGGATCAATGCACAAACAGAAACGTATGCAGTTTGTCAGCCTGTTTGTGAAATTGCTGTTTCTGGTCTCGAGGCCTTTTGCAATGACCACTCTCTCTCTCTCTCTCTCATTCTCTCCCTCTCTCTCTCTCTCACACACACGCACACACCTGACCTCGAGGTATGCCAGGTGGTTAAACCGTGATGTTTCATCGCTCCCGGAGACGGGGGTCCTGATTTAGCTGCCGCCCTCAGCGCCTGTTCACGATGAGCTTAGCGTCCCCCTTCTCTGACCTGAACACCTGATCTGTCTGTTCACTCATTCAGATTGAGTGTGCCCAGACATAAACGCCATTAATTATGCCTTAATGAAGCCAAAGGTCACCGGCCACCGACAGCCACCTTCCGCTAGATGTTAGAAAGAATAAAAACCCGCTTTGGCACATGAAAGGAGTGTTTCGCCCAATGTGGAACATTTCAGATATCGGGTGCCACCCTGAGGTGCTTCTGTCTGACCTTGGCTCTTTTTGCCATTAGCTAGGTTTTCCCAGTGGTCAAACCCCCCCCCCCCCCCCCCGGGGCAACTCTAACATTTAGCTTCCCTGCGGCATCTCAATTACCTTGCATGGACTGTAAGGTCATTTTATTTTCAGCCATGTTTTATGAAATGTCTTGGTTGTAGTTTTCATCTATTTATATTACCATGTGCTTTCTATTTCCTAAATCAAATCAAAGCAAACTTGAATGGAACTGAAATTGAATCATTTGAATCGGTGGGTGGACTGAACGGCCACACACACACACACACACAGAGGCACATTTGTCTGTTTTTCTCTGCTGGGTAAGGGTGTCTCCCAGGGGATTATGAAATTAAATGCCAGCAAGTGTTTGTCCACACACACAAACACACACATTCAAGTATTTCACACAAGCAATTTGACATACGGGCCCTTCTTCATGGCCTTTGATGTGCAGAATCAAAGAATCCCAGGGGGCTGTGGCAGCTGATCAGTACTCGCTCACACACACACACAAATGTGTTTATCAGTGTGCTAGGGTGACTCTCGGGGGGTATCACCCCTCAGTAAATAGAATGCAACAAGTATTTTTGCGCAGAGAGAGAGAAAGAGGGGTGTGTTACTTAGAGTGTGACTCATCAGACAGTCTCACAACGGCTTATAGAGTTTTGGTTCTCATGCACATTAATACTCTCACTCACACACACACACACACACACACAGGTAGAGTAAACTTTGCCTGGGGCTACTTCTAACCAGCCTTAATGAGGGAACGAGAGCTAACTCTGCCACTGAAGGTCAAACAGCAGAACGTAATAAGCTGATTAGTTCAGCCCAGATAATGCACTTCATGAATGAACGCACAGGAGGAAGAGAGGGATTACTTGCTGACACACCAGCATAATGTGTGTGTGTCTGTGCATATGTACTTGTGTGTGTGTGTATGTTATTAGACAAAACTCAGGCAGCACATTAGTCTACTTGTCATTTATTAAGCATATTTCCCCCATGAAAACAATGCACACCTAGGACAAAACAAGGACACAAGCCAAATATGTATGTATGTATTAATATACATGCATTACATACATACAACATGCTGACCCGTGTTGACTTGAGACTAGCTTTATCAGTCACACAGGGATCCAGACGCCCAATGAAACCAATTTTTTCCTCATATCTCCTGTTCAATGAATTCACTAAATAAGGCATAACTACAAATCTGTGTTTGATGATTTCAGCTGCAGTGCTAACAAAGCGACGTCACTCTCATGCAAGACAATAAATGGTAATAATAATAAATGTAATGCTGAAACGATTAATCAATTCATCTTGTGAAAAACAATAACAAATGTTGATCACAAAAAATCAATTAGTCAATTGAGAGAAAATTATTGGCATATAATTTTGATAATCTATGACCTGTGTGTTTTTTGATAATTAAATCAAATCAACAGATATTAAGCATGTCTTTGCGGGTACTTGCAGGGAATTAGTTGGCAAAATTAAATCACTTAAAAATGGGGCCAAATTCCATTGAAATTCCTTTTTATTCTAAAAGACGTGTTGAAATTACATTGTGCCTTAAACTAGAACAAGTCTTATTTCAAGATAATGCTTGTTTATCAATACTTTGTTAAAATATATTTGAAGGGTAAAGTCAGGGACATTTTAGCTCTTTGAAAATTTAAATATTACAATAACTATGCATTCAAAACACTTATTAATAGAGATGAGAATGTCCTGTAACAGGGTGGACATTTGGCCTATGTCACATGCAAAGAATTTGGTCCAAATTATTAGACCATAATATCCTGAGCTGGACCAATATATTTTTCTTATAGTTTAACAAGCCCTCCAGATGAAATAATAAAATTTGACATTTTTGATAGAAAGTAAACCAGGCTGAATGGCACCGAATAGTAGGAATGACTTTGCTTTAGTTAAGATTTGCTTGCTTTTCTCAGTTCCATATCATTATAAATTCATACTTGGGTTTTTTTTTGGCTGCTGGTCAGACTAAGTAAGTAACTTGGGCATTTGTCATTATTTTTGACATTAGATGATTAATCAATTAATCCCAAAAAATGATTGATAGATTAATCGATACTGACTGTAACACACATCGGTAATAAGAGTGACTCATTCATGTCATTACAGTGTCATTTCATAATTTCAAAGTGTCTTTCATTTTTTTTGCCACGGAAAACACATTAGCGGCGAGTAGAGCTGTGACAGAAAAAAAGATGTAAAGTTGAACCCCCCCGCTGTGGAGACGGAGCGCGGGTCACAGTGAATGGAAGTGAATTGGCCGGTGCTAATCATAGCTCATTTGGAGGAGAGCAAGTGGGATGTTTCATGAAGTCGGAGGAGTGGGACTGTATCGACTCTCTGTGTGAAGACCAGCTCAGTCTGCACATGCTGCTCCCTCACCGCTTAATGAGGTCTGACCGCTCTCTCTCTCTCTCTCTCTGTCTCTCTCTCTGTCTTTCCTTCCCTTTTCCCTTCTAACTTCTGTCCGCCTTTCTTCTCCTTTCCTACTTGCCTTCCCGCAAGGATGAAAAGACCTACCCGCCTTTCATCCTCGCTTCCGTCCTTTCTCCCCTCCCTCGTCCTCCTCTCACGTTTTCACTCCTCTTGCGCACTTTCTTGCTTCCTATCCTTCCTTTCCCCCTTCCCTCCATCCTATATTCCTTCTTTCACCACCTCATACCTTGCTTCCTTACTTCCTTCTTTCCTTCCTTTATAACTACTGTCTGCCCTTCCTTTCTTCTTTCCTACCACCTTCGCTCCTTTTCCCTCCCGCATACCTGTCTTCCTTCCTTCCCTCCTCCCATCTCTATCACATTCCCACTCGTCTTTTACACACTTTCTTGCTTCTTTATCCCTCCTTCAGTCCTTCCTTTCCCCCTTCCCTCCCGCTTGCATTCCTTCCCTTTCTTTCTTTTTTTCCTTCCTTCTGTTCCTTCCAACCGTTCTTATTTCCTCCCTTTCCTTCGGTACCTCCTACCTCTCCTCCTTGCTCCTTCCCTTTCTTCCCTCCTACCTTGCCTTTCTATCCCTCCGTCTTTCCTTTTTCCTTTTCCATACTTTCTCCTACACTTTCCCTCGGACTTTTCTCGCTCGCTCACTCACTCACTCACTCCCTCTCACACACACACACACACATTACGGGCGGAAGTGCCTTCCATACGGCTTCCCTTATCGTCCTCCCCTCTGCCTCTTTCCCTCCAAAAATGAGAAGGAATGAGAGGCGAGCCAACGTTGGAGGGGTTTCAAACACTTTTTAGCCACATCAAAGCGACCCGGCGTGGGCAGGCGATGCGATGACGGTAATCCTGTGTGAAAAGTACATCCTCAGCAACCGGCAGTCCTAATCCCCCCCCCCCCCCCCCCCCCCTCACACCACCGACGGGAGAGCCGGGAACTCTGGGTAACGGCGGGCTTGTTGAGTCACTGTTTCTCAATTTCGGCTGGAAAAAAAACCCAAATGGCATCGCTTTAACCGGATTATCTCCCGGGTTCTACTATTAGCGCATTTTAAATCCTGAGTCCTTACAAGATTAGAGCGGTAATTGGCACAATTCTATTTTTTATTTTTTTTTATTTTGTCTCCGTCTTCGGTGCTTGCCGCTCATCGCTGTGGTTGCTCATCCCACGGATCACCTGTCAATCAAACAGTGTGTCCAGTACTGTGACTTTGTCTTTTTCCTTGGATTTTCTCTTGCTGGAGTTTCTGGCGCTCTTTCCTTTGTCCGTTCCGCCATGGTGGCTATCACTTCTCTGAGATGCGAGGAACATCGGGCCGCTAAATGTCAAGCCGTCGTAAGAGTTAGGAGTTAGGAGTAGGAGAATGCCCTTGGACTCGTGGGGACGGCTTCGCACAAAAGGTAGCAATAAAAAAGGCGGAGATGCTGCTGCCTAATTAGCGGTTTAAAGAGTCTTTAAATTGCTTGAAGTGTCTTCGGTTTTTTTACGGCGGTGAGAGTAGAGGGCAGGAAAGCCTCGGTGATGATGGGTTGAGTCGTTCCTCAACCGTTTTCCTATCAGTGGACCACGGGGAGAAGCGAGCGGTATCGCTTTTAATTGGCTCATCGACCGGGTTCTGCCGTCAGTGAAGATTTTAGTGTTCTTCTTTTGTATCTGTTTGAAAGGGAATGTTAACATTGTTGCTGCATTGGTGGGTTGTGGCCTAAAAGTAGTGTCCTTGACAAAGATTTCCCCCCCTTTCCTGCAGTTAGTGTAATTAGATGTAATAAAATGTAGAATTTGAGACTGTCCTGTTGCTACCAATAGCCCTATTTTTAACCTTCCCTGAGTGACTATTTCCCGGCAAATGGGTGGATTGGGTTACCACCCGGAGAAAGACAACCCCGGAGAGAGAGAGAAAACCACTCTCCCTCTCTGTTGCAGCATTAGCGGCTGCCCTATGACTGAACTCATGATGTGCACCTCCGTAGAAAATGAACTGAGTGACTGTTGCAGCATACAAGGGGGATTTTCTGGGGAAAAAGTTCACACAAGCGTTATGCGAGTCCACTGACCCAGGCTCCCATTCATGGTCAGCTGAGGAACTCCAGGTCATACATCCTGTCTTGGTTCTCTGCTTTCTATAAAGTTGTTTGTGGTCCCGCATATCGATTTAATTATCATATTTATAAAGAGTTTAGGGTTCGACCGATATCGTCCTAACACAATATTTGTCTGGAATTTGATCACATTGCATTATAATCAGTTCAGGTTGAGGGCTTCCCATAGACGACCCGTATTGTCAATTCTCCAATAAATATGTAATCAATCAAATTGCATCATATCAGAGGTGGAGGACATTGACTGGACCAGATCTGATTTTTAATACAAGGGCAATAACAGGCTGATATATTGGTTAACTGCTGTATCTGATTAACCCTAACTGACATCATATTTATTTGTGAATTAAGCATCGCTCTTTTTTAATTAGGACGACCGACAGAAAGTCAGAAGAAGGAAACGGACAGGGAGGTGCCACCGCAATCATTTTGGGATTATCTCCTTTTTTTATCAATTTTTCATTCTCATTTCCATTTTCATATCTTATCTGTAGCACCAGACCCCCAGTTTCAGCAGATATAATGCGACCCCCGAGAAGAAAAAAAACACCCGGTCACCTGCAGAGTAAATTCAAATTTAACCTTGTGTAGCTGCTCCAGAATGAGACGCTGTGCTCTCTTTGATCAGATATGCAGACAACGCTGCGGGGGCACAGCTAAAAAAAAAAAAAAAAAAGCAGAAAAAGAAAAGGTCTGGGTCTAACTTCTCATGCTTTGCCCACCGCCAGTACTCCACGCGATCGTTCAGTGTCCGTTTACCGCCCGCCGTGCCGCCCTGAGACGTTTACCACGTCTTTCCGAGAGCCCGGCCGCTTCGGGACAAAATGTGACACTTCCTCCCCAAGGCCTGAGAATAAACCGCGCTGGGGAGTGGGTGTGTGTGTGTGTGTGTGTGCGCCGAGTCGAGTTCCCCTTCCTCCTCGGCTCGCGCTCGGGGTTCCCGTCGGGCCGTAAATTACCCCGCCGGTGCCACCGTCGGCGTGTCAAGTCTTTACAAATGAGGTCTGCGGCGGCGGCCCGGCCCGCGAGCCGTCTGGAATCACCTCTATTTGTTGCTAAGTGCGCGGGATAATGGGAGCAGATGACTCCCTCTTTGTCTGGTGAGCGGACGCGAGCGAGCGGGAGGTGAGGAGCAGCGGCTACAGAGGCCTTGGGATGAAGGCCGTGAGTTGTTGACTCCATATCGCGTCTCCACGCCCCGCTGGCTCTTTTATTAGTGCGGGCAGGGAGGAGTGACTGAGGTTAGAAAACGCACAGAAAAAAAGTGTCAAGAGAGGGAGAAGAGGAAGGGTGAAAGGAAAGGGATGAAAGAGGCGCAGAGATGCAGAAAGGAGAGAGACGGGAGGTGATGGATGAACCGCATACTTTCAGTTTGTTCGAAAAGGGGAAAAGTCACAAGTTTAAAGCACATACACCTTGCAAAAAACTTGAAGTGGTAAATAAAAGGTGGGTAACCTCTGATCTCCAGTCAGTGATTATGCTAAAGCAAACCACCACCAAAATCAATGAAAAACAATTAATGTATGCTCTTTTCCTGACAAGATCCTAATAGAATGGTCTGAGGTCAGGTGGGTTTAACCCTCCAATGCATCCCTGATCTTCACAGGTCACTCAATCTAGTGGAGTTTGAAGATCAAATTTTTCATAAAGCAAGTGAAAAATATCTGCCAATGGGTAGAGATAATTTCACTTGTTGCCAAAGACAATCAGCTTGTCTCCAGAATTTTCATTTGTGCCACTTTCTTGATAATATAGTGGACTAGTCCTGCCTTGTTCTGCCTTGTTTCTACATAGTGACACGGAAACAAGTGGAATTATCTCACCCATGAATGTTTCATTTGTTTTAATTAAAGTAAGATATGGAGACTGAATATCAGACTAAAGGACTTGTTAAGATAGGAGATATTCTGCAGTGCGTGACAGTTCTCTGGAACAAGGCACCGTCCTTGGCTTATTGTTCCAACAGCAATCTCACTCAGTTTTTTTTTCGTTTTTTTTTCTTGGTGACATGACGAGCCGGGCAGCCTCCGTGCTACCATGGCAACGAGTTTAGCGGCGGACACGTCGAGCCGAAACGAGAGAGCGGGGAGTTATGAGTTTCCATGACTTAGAAGCTCCGCGTGAGGCCCCGTGATTCACCGCGCTCTGATGATCCTGCCCGCGCCGCCGTAATTGTCCCCCCCCCCCCCCGCCGACTGCCTTCGCTGTGCACAGTTTGCTTTTTAAAAAGTCACCGCACAAAGGCACGCCAGTCTATTACTTAATGGACGGATTAAGAAATTAATTGGTGTGGCACTTTTCAAAACAGAAGTACAAAGCGCTCTACCCACAAGAAAACATTATTGGCAGGCACTCCGAGATAAACAAACGAAAAGTAACCCGCGTCTCCTGAATGTCAAGAGCAAGAGGATGTCAAGGATTCAGCATCAGGACGCTGCTTCTTTGCCATCTCCGCTATTCCACGCCACGTGTTTGGTGCCGTTTACAAAAAGCATGTCTCACACTCTTACCGTAAGCGCTCCTTTGCCTATTAGAGAGCTGACATTTGAAGTCCCGCCGGGCCGTCTTCCAACCGGAGGCGCCGAGCTATTGGGACCCCGCGCCGTCTTCTCCTGTCGGGGAATAACGATTGAGTAGGGGTCCTTCAATACGCCGAGCTTCTTTTGAACCGTTCAGATGAAATTCTTGTGATTTTAAACCTTGTGAATTTTCTCCTTTTGAAAATGTTGAAGGCCATTATGTACTCGGGGATGGGAGATGGCTGAATAGGGCGGGTGGTGGGGCCACTAGCATTTGATTTGGAGAGCACTTTGAAGTGAAAACGGGAAGCTGCTACAACAGCTGTGTGTGTGTGTGTGTGTGTGTGGAGATATCTGCACTGAGTGAACGGAGATGAAGGGGGTCTCTCCCTTTCCTCCCTCCCGTCTTATATAAATGATTCAAAATGTAATAGAAGTTTTAGCCTTTCAGTCTTAAATGGAAATGGAGCCTCTGTGCTCTGCTTTAATCTTGCAGACCACAGCAGACCGTGGCATTAAGGTTACATGAGGATCAGGGCAGCCACTGGAGATGCGCTCCTCATATTATATGTAATGGAGGGATATGAAGCCACAGTAATTCCAAAGGTCTAGCAGCGGAGCTTTGATATACATATACTGTATATATATGAGGGATTTTTCTTCTGCTGTGGAATTCATCTATTTTTCGCTGTTTCCTCAGTTCACTGATCCCTTGTGTATGTGCATGTGTGTATGTTTGCATATGTGTATGCGCGCATATTGGAGAGAGCTCAAGAGCTTGGAGGACAATGAGTAACCTATTGCAATCCAGACATTGTTCTCCCGAGTCAAATAGTGAAATCAGGACTGGATGTACTTGCTTCAAATTACAAGCAAAGTGTGTTTGAAAGGTCAACTCATGCTGTGGCCGAGGGCTACAAGTAAGGTGGAGTGTGTGTGTGTGTGTGTGTGTGTGTGTGTGTGTGTGTGTGTGTGTGTGTGTGTGTGTGTGTGTGTGTGTGTGTGTGTGTGTGTGTGTGTGTGTGTGTGTGTGTGTGTGTGTGTGTGTGTGTGTGTGTGTGTGTGTGTGTGTGTGTGTGTGTGTAGGATTTTAGGAGCAACAAGTTAGTAAAAAAAGGCTGATATCCACAGCTTTAGGGCAGGCAACCTGTCTAACTGCTGAGCATCTGTTTCTCTCTCTCTCTCTCTCTCCCTCCCTCCCTCCCTCCCTCCCTCCCTCCCTGTCTGTCCATCTCTCTATCGACCCCCCCCCCCCCCTCTCCCTCTCCAGGTTCACCTGCTGAAGGACCAGCTCAGCGCGGAGGCCACGGCGCGGCTGGAGGCCCAGGCTCGGGTCCACCAGCTGCTGCTGCAGAACAAGGACCTGCTGCAGCACATCTCCCTGCTGGTCAAGCAGATCCAGGAGCTGGAGACCAAGTTCTCCGGACCGAACTCCAGTGAGTGGGTCCGACGGGAGGCTCGCAATAAACACACACCCGTCCCCTTGAGCTACGGTGGCCTGTAAATGTCACAAATAATAGTCACATTTTTACAACAGAGAGGTGTAAGCTAGCTAATTAGAGGAGAGATCCAGCAGAAATGTGTAATATATCACCATGCTAATAACTAATCACCAACCCTGTCAACCCCCCGCATAAAAATATATTACCGTCATTTTGTGCTATGGGGCATTAAAAACCTTTAAAACTCTTAATTGAATTCCCTGCTAATGAAGTTTAGACCGTGTGATACCACAATGCTTCACTGAAACCAGGATTTAGACTGTGGCATCACAATTATCCTTTGAAACAAATACTAATGAAACTCTGCAACAGCCTCTAGATTATGTAACATTACAGCATATCCATTGAAACCAATACTAATGAGGCTCATAGATATTATATACCACATATAATCCTTCGCTACCAAACACAGAGTGCAAATGTAATGAAAGATCAATTCATGAGGATATAAACACAAGTTAATCTTATCATCTCACACACTTTTCCCTCCATCCTCTGATCGCTTCTTCCTCTCCGCCGTCATTTTCGCTTCAGATTCTTCCCACTCCTTTGTCCCGTCCTGTTTATCATGCGCCACACACTGTCTGTTTGCCGCTCTCTCCCTCCACGACCCTCCACGTCCTCTCCGTCTCTCTCCCATCAGCCACAGCTTCGCACCTTTTTTTTTTAAGCCTCTTAGTCAACCTCAGCCGTTCAGACAGGCTATCTTCTCGGCGCTGTCGCGGTTCAACCCTTTTATCTCATCAGTCGATGTTTCAGAAATTGAGGGGGGGGGGGCGGATAATTTGCCGCCTCCACATTTTTGAACATTTTCACAATGCACCTCATTTCGCTCGGTGTGAACGCAGGGTCATGAGAACTTGTCTAAAACATGGAGAGTGTCAGCTGCCACTTATAATACAAGTCTGGCTCAAGTGGAGACTGTGTTTTTTTAGCGGTACAATGAAATGCGACATTCACCGCTCTGGCTCCTGGTTTTTTTTTTTACAGCAGTTTCACAGTATTCTCAGCATTTAGCAGCATTTCACTCGCTCCCAGTGTGAACCAGGCATTGTATAGCAAGTTGGGGAGAGTTTTTTGACCTTAGAGCCTCTTGTGGTCTCTCTCTCTCTCTCTCTGTCTTTCTTTTTGATCTCCAGGTCTGCACTTTGTGCCCAACGAGAATAAAGCCAAACATCCTTCACAGCGCAAGGCTTACTGATTGATTTTATTTGACTTTTCAAAGAGCAATCTGCAGTACACTGCTAATCATCTAATCCAAGATGACACACTATAGAAGTTGTAACAGTGCTCTCACTACAGAGGTTAACCGCTGAATGATCTCTGTAAAAATGAGGCTTGTTGCTCCAACAGCAGTGTAGAGCTTGTATGTGTGCTGGACTCTTATCTCTCTTATCTTCTTCTCTCCTCTCTCCAGTGGGGTCCCAGGACAGTCTGCTGGAGATCACCTTCCGGTCCACCGTGCCCCCGGTGCTCTGTGACCCCACCACCCCTAAACCCGAGGTGGCCACCCTGAACCTGCTCTCCCTGGGCGCCGGCGACGGGACCGGCAACGCCTTCTCGTCGTCCAGCGGGGCTCTGGGAAGCCCCCTAGGTAGGGACCAGTGTCTCCTCAAACTGGAGTGTTTCCGTTTCCTCCCGGGCCCCCCGGGGCACCCCCCTCCTCCTCGGCTCCCCACGCCCCCCCCGCCGCTGAGAGGCGACGGGCCCGGGGTCAAAGGCCAGCGGCTCTCCGAGGGCGCGGCCGAGTCCTCGCCCTGCCGCCTCAGGTCTCTGGGCAGCCTGGACTTCGCCAGGTTCCGCGAGTCGGGCATCGCCTCGGAGTACGAGTCGAACACGGACGACAGCGACGACAGGGACGAGGACGATGAGGAGGAGGAGGAGGAGGATAGGGAGGACGACAGGGGGGAGGGGATGGAGATCTATGGCTGGGGGACGGACGAGGAGACGCTGAGGCTGCTCAACGTTCTCAACAGGCAGGGAACCCCCGACTGCCTGGGAGACGAGATAGCGGTGTAACACATTTCCCCCCCCAGCTCCCCTAAAGCATCCCAGCACTGAGATAGGACACAGTAGCCTTTACCCGTCTTCGTCCGCTCACTTAGACTGCTCTGTAGGAAAGCCACATAGCGGACTAACCTCTGTCGGACGCGCACAAACACATGTACTAGGGTTAGACCGATATATCCGTTTCCCGATATATCAGGCCTTTTATTAAATGTAGGATATCGGCCAGTCGGTGTTTTATGATGGAGGTTCCTCCCTGACCACAGCTACAGAAAAACTGTCTGTCAAACCTGTAAGGAAATTAGATTTTCTTTGCACATTTTATTTCATTGTTCAAAAGTGGGGTTTTTTTTGTATATGAATTCTTCATTTAAAGGCAGTAATGTATCCCAGTTTCCCCCAACAGGAGCTGCTCACCTACCGAAAATAATTTCCTTAGTCCGGGTTTCAGTGGAGAGTTTTAGTGTCCCATGATGGTCTAAATGCTGCTTCAGATTCCGTGGGAAAAACACTGAATACTTGGAATTTGTCAAATTTAACAATATCGAATATCGGCACAAAATATCGGCTATTGGGGACTTCAGCCTAAAAATATCGGTAATATAAAACCCATATTTGTTGAACCCTAACATGGACCTCCTCCCACTCTTACACACACACACACACACACACACACACACACACTCAAAGTGTCTCAGGAGAAGGTTGTGTGCACATACACCCGCCACCCGCCTACTTATTCCTAAAGCGCTTTCTCTCTCTCCGTTTTCTTTCTTTTTTGCCTACTCTTTCACACACAAACCACTCATCTCTCACACACACACACACGCATACACACTGCCGACCCACCCACCCAGTGAAACAGCCACGAATTTAATTGAGAGCGCTGTTGTGTTCTGACAACCAGTTACTTTCTCTTCTCTGCGCATCTAGTCGTAAAATGATCATCTCCTGCGTCTTATCATCTCCTTTCCTGCGCTTCTGTGTATGTTCATGACTGAGAGGCGTACCTAATAATTGAATTTTAAGTCTGGCATTCTTAAATTTTCCAAATTTCAGCGACTAGTTCCTCCATTTGTCCTTCAGCTAGCCTGAAATGGCTTTTTGGTGTAGAATTCCTCATTGAAAGAACTGCTAGCTGCGAGGCGAGATGTCTTTACAGCCGGTGGTTTAAATGAGGAATAGTAACAATTCTGCTGTATTTCATATAATTTAAAGTACTAATACACCTGTTTTTTTTTTTTTCAAACTCAAATTCAAAATGTCACTTGTGTGCACACTGGTCTTTATCACGGGGGATTGTCAGGATGCCAGCGGGACAGAAATTGAGCCACCAGGTGAAGTCGCTCCTCCGGGTAAAAATATGTACATAATCTTGCGGGTTCGGGACTGGAGAGAGACCGGCGAGCTCCAGGACCACCAGGAGGAGTATAGACTGACTCATCCGAAATGAGACTTGAACCCAAATCCGGGGAGGAACTCTGTCACCGTCTGTACGTTTGGAGAGGGGGAACGGCCTCCTTTGCTCAGTTCTTAATTACTCAAAAGACTATTTTTAGACAGAAAAATATAACCTCTTATATCTGTATGTACTGTACAAATGTCTTTTCTTTTTCTACGTCGTCCCGTGAAACCCGCCGCACCGCTCCCTCCCCCGGGGTCGACCCTCTTTCTTTTCTTTTTTTTGGTTCCTTCACCCCCTTTTGTCGACCCGGTAGCCGGAGCGTGTTTGCACTCTTCTTCCCCGTCCGCGCATCCCCCTGCTTTTTTCATTTATGTAAAGCCGGGATTAGTCGGACCTCGAGGAAACGCCGGTCGATTCTTTTATTCATCCCGTAAACAACCCCCCCCCCCCCCCTTTCCCCTCGTGCCGGAACAGCGACTCGCGGACGACAGCCAAAAAAAAGTGTTTGTTTGTTAAAAAAAAAAACCCGGCTCTGTGTACGGCCTCCAGGCCAAAACGCACTATTAAACTATTCCGTTTGTTTCACCCAAGAAACCCGCGGAGTATTTTTCTCCTCTGCTCAGCCCCAGCATATCAACAAAGCGTATTTTCTCATATATTTGGCGGGGCGATACAGAAATCGGAGCGAGTTATAGGGGAACGGGGCCAAATCTCGGTGCGCGCCCTATCTCGCGCAAAGAGCCTTAGCCCGATATGATCGAACCAATCTAGTGAGAAACTAACTCCAGAGTTAACCGCTCACCCTCCTCTGAAAGAATTTGTATTAAAGGATAACAGAGATGCTATCTGAGATGCGGTTTTCTCCAAAGGTAATCTGGAAATCTGTGCCAAGCCTTGCCAACTGAATCTCAGATGAGAAGTAACCCGTGTGTGTGTGTGTGTGTGTGTATGTGTGTGTAGGCCGGCGGGCTCTCGAACTTTTTCATGTGTCTCGACTCAAATAGACACACATTGGGGCAACGGATGTTTGATAAAGATTTTTTTTTATGCCAGGGACCCCATAAGATTTTAGTTGTCGATTTAGCATTGAATTGTAGAACTTTCTACACTGTGAGATAATAGGGGTGAGAGTGCAAGCTATGATTGCAGGAGTAGGGCCCTATAATTTCTGCGATGCGGCAAACACAGAAGTAATGGTGGGAATTATGTTTGAACAAATCCTGCAAAAGATTTCTCCAAAATTTAGAGCAATTCCCATTCTGTGAATCAGACAATCAGCTGTTACAATGAAATGAAACTGTTCCTCATTTTGCACGGGACCCCCTCGAACCCTCTTCCCCGGTGGTCCCCGGACCCCGCTTTGAGAACCCCTGCTCTAGGTGTGTGGATGTGTGATTGCGTCAGCGTCCATTGGCTGTGAGTGTGTGTGTGTGTGTGAGTGTGTGTGTTCTAACCTGGCCGGCCCAGACAGACAGGAGACAGACAGAGGAGACAGCCGTCTGTCAGACAGACAAGGGCACGGAGGATGTCCTCCTCTGTTTGACAGCCTCCCCTCTCCTCCTCTCTACTCCCCTCTCCTCTCGCCTCACCTCCTCTCATCTTCTCTTCTTCCCTCTCCTCCCATCGTCTCATCTCTACTTCCCTCTCCTCTCACCTCACCTCCTCTTCTCTCCTCTCATCTTCTCTTCTTCCCTCTTCTCCTCTCTTCTTTCCTCTTCTCTCCTCTCTAGTTTTTTTTGAAACTATAAAATGTCCTGTTTAAATCTCCTTTTAGCAGCTGATAATGTAATAATGGTCAGATAATGTAATGAAACGTCCTTCTGAAATGAAATCAAACCTGTCAATGCAATAACTTGCCAGGTAATAACATCATCAGACTGATATTGTAATAATAAAAAAAAAAAGTGACCCCCTCTCATTATGAAATAATTGCGGTTAATGAAATAATACATGACATTATCAGCAAGGAAATTATAGCGATATCAGACCTTATTACATTTTGGACTCATTTAGAGGGACACTTTATCACATTTTGACAAGTTATTACATTGTTGGGAAGTTATATTATTAGATGCTGCCCTCGCCAATAATTTGAAAATATTTCAAACTAGCTGTGCGGCAAAGCATCGGTTGGCTGGGCGAAACGTTTAATTCCTGAAAATTGCATCCCCGACCTCATTTGTCTGCTGTGCCTGAACCTCAGCATTTTCTCTGTTTCCCAACTAGAGCTCTTTGACAAGGAATGGAAACATTGCATTGACAGAAAGGGAGGAAAAAGTGGATTATGGAAGAGAGGAATAGAGAGAAGCAAAGAGAGAGTATTGTTGTGCTCGTGAGGACCTTCACCGACTACATCCCCTCTCAAACCCTTAACCCTTTGAACCTGCAATAAGCCACATCAGACCAAGGTTATTATCGTTAACGAAAACTACCGAAATAACGAAAAGTAGGTGTGAAAAAACGAGGCTTTACAAAAAAACGATAACTGAAACTGTATTGTGTGTTTACAAAACTAACTAAAATAAACTAAAATTATAGAGAAAATGTCTTTAGTTTTCATCTGTCAATTTATTTCATACATAATCCTAGTATTTTGAATTTTTGAATTTCGCTCCTGACAAATACCCCATATTACAAAAAAAAAGACTAAAACTAACACTGAAACTAATAAAAACTAAA